>NW_007727772.1:355624-368329 GCF_000696425.1 Galeopterus variegatus
GGAGCTGGTCCAACACCAAAAGTTATACCATAAATTTTATTGTTTCCTCTTTTTTTTTTTTATTTCAGTGATTCTCAACAAGATGGTACTCCTATTTAGGGAATATTTTGGAAATAAGGAAACATTTTTGGTTGTCATGATGACAGGGTACCCTACTGACATTGAGAGATATGGGCTAGGGATGCTGGACATCTCAACATCCTGCAACATGTAGAGGAAAATAAAGAACTGTCTGTGACTTTCAAATGTTCTACAGGACATTCATGTAGATGAAAACCCTGTTTATAATTGTCTGTGCCTGGAACCTATCCCTATGTTACAGACAATGTATTTCTTGAATTTTCCAGGAATGCAACTACCATGTAAATTGAGGGAAAATTGTTCTTTGTTTTGTTTGGAACTTTACCAAGAGTCGTTCGCTCTGGCTGAAAATCATGTGCCAATGTAATGTTGCTTGAGGTTTTCTGTATTTGTGTCGCCAATACCGCACACATCTGAGTTGGCCTGCATGCGTCTGTCACTCTGTAATGATTTACAGCTGCTGCGTCCATAGTATTGATATAAGCATTATGTCTTGTGGCATAGTTGTGCTTGAGCATTTACACATGGAAATACATATCTTATTGTAAATTACATTCCATTTTTTTCTTCTTTATGTTATTATAAAAGCATTATATATAATTAGTGTTTGCTAGGGTCACCATAATTAAGCACTACAGACCAGGTGGCTTAAACAACAGACATTTATTTTCTCACAGTTCTGGAGGTTAGAAGTCTGAGAACAAGATGTCAGGAGGGCTGGTTCCTCCTGGGGATTGTGAGGGAAGGATCTGTTCCAGGCCTGTCTCCTTGGCTTATAGATGGCCTTCCTCTCCCTGTGTCTACATGTCTGGGACCAAATTTCCTCTTCTTATAAGGACTCCAGTCATATTGGGTTAGGGCCTGCCCTAATGACCTCATTTGAACTTAATCACCTGTTTAAATGCCCTCTCTCTGAACATAGTCACATTCTGAGGTACTGGAGGTTAGGACTTCAACATATGAATTTCTGGCAAGACACAACTCAGCCCGTAATAATTAGGTAGATACATCATATTATATATGAATTTTATTTCAAGATAACAAAGGGAGAATTATAGAAATGTTTCTTATAAAATGGGGACATTGAGTCTGATGGGGCTGAGAACTGCAGGTCTAACGTCTCAGTAGGACAATGGTAAATGGCATGACTCATAGGTGGGTGCTGCCCCTCACTTTTAATTTCTAGCCCAATTGAGTTCGCCTAGAGTTGGCGTGATAGAACAAGTGGAGAGAGATTAGGGACAAGAAATATCCGGCTATTGGGTAAAAGAAGATAAGAAGTCAAATGAAACTGACTTAGCTGTAGAAATAATGAAGAGGCCAGATGAGTGCTTTGCTCAATAGATCCTTATTTCCAAAGCCTCTATAATCAGTGCCACTCTACTTTTCCAACTTTATTTCTCTTGTTCATCTCTAACATGCTCTTCTGCTTTAGCAAATCAGTCTTCTTACTGCCACAAAAATATCATCATGTATATTTTTCTATAGAAGAAATGACATAACTTTCTTTTTTCTCTCCAAATCATCCATTTTCAAAGCCCAGCTACAGGATTTTCTCACCATGTAGCTCCCTGAAACTGATAGAATTGAGCAATTGGCAGGTAAAGTAGAATCTGAAAAGACACACACATGAAGAGGCCATGAGGAAACAGGCCATGAGAGAGTTGAAATCATGGTTTACAAGTTATAAGGCAGAAGAACATGTGAATAAACATAGACAAAAAAGAGTAAAGTGATTTGTTGGCAGTAAAAGGAGAGTTAGAAGCAGAGAGGAGAGTTACTGAGTGAGCATAATGATGGTAGTAGGTGGGGTGTTGATGAATTCTCGCTGCTGAAAGGGTTAATAAACTCTGTCCTTAGAGCTGTGTTGTATCCTTCAGGTACCAGTCTCCATGAGAGCTAAGTATTCCTTGATTCCTGTGACTGTCCCATGGGTTGGATGGAAATCCTTCTTAATATATTCCACATTATAGCTCTTATTCACTCTTCGGGAACACATATCTAAGATCACAGAACCTTGAGATGCACTCCCCTCTACAACTTCCAAACTAGATCATCCCAACGAAGGATATTTATTGCTGCCTACCAGTATCCATTCCTCTCTTCCTCCTTTCTGAGGTTATCATATATTAGTTTCTCCACACAGCCCCTGAACTTCAGAGATGGCCCACTCTGCCCAAACACCAGGGATGGCCCCTGATTGACTGGCTTCATTCATTGGTTCAGGGTTAAGCATATGACATAAGCATGTCAAATCAGGGTGAGTTTCAAATTCTTCCTCAAAACGCTAGGACAGAAGCTATCTGCTGGATGTGCAGATAGGTGCAGGCTTGGATGCAGCTGGCAGTCGGCCAGCCTCCAGCCATGATGGGAGTCAGGTGGGGGATGAAGAAGATGCTGCAGATGGCAGATCCGAGAGGCAGAAAGGAACTGGGTCCTTTTCTAACACTAGGCCACTGGACCAGCAAACTCCATGGGGTTTTTGTTAAGTGAGCCAACTTATTGCCTTCATTGTTTTAACTTCTTTGAATTGGGTTTTCTGTTACTAACAACCAAGAGATCCTGACAAACACTGTGTCCCTTTGACAGTCCTCGGATAAGCTATAGGACGAAGAGAAACCTCACACCAATTGGGCCAATTGGTGAGTACACTGCTCTCTGGCTCTCCTAATTTAGAGGGTTGGCACAGGAAGTACTGTGCAAAGGGTAATTAATAATCCCTGTGCTATAAAGCCTGGTTTGGGAGCTTCAACTGGGAGTCCAGCAGCTTAAGTCCCACTGTGAGGCTTCTACTGCAAATGACTACAGCAACAGTGGTGTCTTCAATACATCACACATTATATTAAAAGCCATATGACTAATTGTACAGCTGGCACACAGAAATTAGCAACTGCTGTATTGTCAGACAGCAGGCTGTGAAGCATCATTCATTTTCATAGGTGGCAATGGGGAATGCCTGCAAACCCCAGATACCCTGGGGGAGATCAGCAACACAGTTTAGGAAGTTATCCAGTGAAAACTATCCAGTGTCCTTATTCCCATGTGTGGTTTTACAATACTCCCTCAGTGCGAGAGAAAAGCAGAGTGGCCCTCTGTTCCTTCCCACCAGAGGGTCCCAGCTACATACAGACAAAACTAATGCTAATGGTTACTGCTTATTGATCACTTTCCATGTGCCAGGCACTGTCAGGAGCACTTCAGATGCACTGTCTCACTTAATCCTCATGATGGCCTTTAAGTCAGGAACTATGGTTATCTCCTTCACAGAGATGAGGAAACAAAGGCACAGAGAGGTTAAGGCCAGTGAGGCAGTACAGTCCCATGGCTAGTGAGGGGCAGTGTAGGAATTTAACCCTGCTATCTGGCTTTCATTTCTTACCCCCAACACTCCATGGTCGTAACTTCTGTGCTATAGTCACTTTTCCACCCCTCACACTTCCAGTGGTTTATGAGAGGATATCCATCTTTATTCTTTTCAATTATATATTTTATGCGTGTCCATGTATTTCCCATGTATACTTTATGTACATAAAAATTACATATTATATACTTTTAATATTTACATTATTTATTATTATTAAAAGTAAAAATAGTCCTCACAGTATCCCCTCCCCTAAGAGGATGGACTTGCTGGGATCTTCCCTGAGACTCTCAGCATCACGTAAGGGTCCCTGGCCCAAGAGTAGGCTTCTGTCCTGAAGAAGCTGCAGGGTCGGAGCAGCAGCAGCACCTACAATTCACAATCTGATGGAGAAAGAAGTGTTAATTTCATCTAAGATTCAGTTATACCTGGCAAACGTTCTGATCCATGACTAAGCTGAAAGGCTGTGGTGCATGGCCCAGTGGACACGGCTGATTTACATCATCTGCTTTGGGTTGAGCATCACCATGTCAAGATGTTCAAGGAGATTGTGCCCTCGCATGAAGAATTTGGCTGAACTAATGCAGAATTGGGGACTGGGCGACCCAGCCACTGACTATGAGGACAAATAGCACTACATCAGGAAGTGGTTACTGTCACCAATAACTCACACAGATGCTCCATTGAAAGCATGGCACACCATGAAACACTTGTGACTTGAGCTGAGAGGAGATCCTTTCCAGCTCTTCTGGAGGTGAAAGTGTCAAAGAAAGAATCAGCTTCTGGTATGGGTCACTGTATCATAACAATCCAGGGACCGATTTCTGACTCTCCCCTTTCCCAAGAACTCTCAGGATGTGGGGAGGGGAAAACGGGTCCCTCCCTCATTTGAAATGGCAGTTTGGTTAGAATTTCATTTGCCAATATGTTATTTTCTATTTTCTGGGGTATTTTCTCTTATTGCACTAACTCACACTTAGTAATTATTAACCTACTTTTCATAGTCTCTGTTTAACCCACCCTCCCCTCTCCAAGAGGAAGAAAAAGACTCCCATTCATTTAGCATTTATACAAATCAGGTATCATTATAGTAGCATCTCACCCTTTCGCCTTCTCTCAGATTAAAGTGGAAACTGTCATTCATATTCTAGGGGTCTGGTATAAAGATGAGAGAGGCACTGTCTGGATTGAGGCTGTAAAGTGTGATGAGAATGGGTGGTCCAGGGGCAGGTGGGTCTTAGAGGGTGCCAGAAGTGAGGCAGTGTTGTGGTTTGAATGGGACCCCAAAAAGCGTGTGTGAGAAATTTAATTGCCATTGTAACAATATTGCAAGGTGGGACTTTTAGGAGGTGATTAGGCCATGAGGGCTCTGTCCTTAAGAAAAAGTTAATGCCAGGGTTTTTAATAAAAGGACAAGTCTCTCTCTCTCTCTCTCTCTCTCTCTCTCTCTCTCCTTCTGCCATGGGGTAGCACAGCAAGAAGACCCTTACCGGATGCTAGTGTCTTGATCTTGGACTTCCCAGCCTCCAGAATTCTGAGAAATAAATTTCTGTCCATTATAAATTACCCAGTGTCGGGTATTCTGTTATAGCAGCACAAAATGGACTAAATAGCTTAACACATCTAGATCTTTAGCCTTGGTTCATGGACCCAGTAGTTTCCAATGACAAAATTTATAGTCAATCTACCAAGGTTCTGTTTGATATATATGGCCAGAGAAACTAGTCTAAACCAGTATTTACTCAAAGATTCTGCCCCTCTCTCTGCTAGATTGTGTGGGTTGGGAATCAGTTGGGGATAGGCTCTGCTGGTCTGAAAGTTTGAGTGCCTAGGGGAGTGATGCTCCTACAGGAGAAATGGTCATGTTTTCTATACACTGGGACCAGAGACTGCCTCTTGGCCATCTCAGATTCCTTGTGCCTCCTGTGGAACATTCTTTCCTTGTTCTCCTCTTGAAATAAAGTGTCCATGTTCTTAACTTTGGTTGTAATCTCATGTGCTGCTACCTATATTCAAGTGTCCATAGAGGCCTCACATCTCAAGCCTGAGCTGGGCCACCACACCAGTACTGGCCTATGGCAATCGCATTGGCAGCAACAGCCTTATTGTGGTGGCAGCACCATGTGGCAGAGGGCCATGTGGCAGCCTAGGTGGCCTTAATGGGCTCCAAGGCTTTCAGAGGCAGTAGTGATCTCTGAGCTGATGGAGACTAAAAGGGCTTATTTGTTTGCAAAAAATTATCTGTATCCCTGAATTAATCTGTAAATAAATGCAAGTAATTAAGAAGGTGGAAAGTGACTGGAAGTGCTGAAATGGTGGGTGGAACTGAAATAAAGGAATGCTTTAAATTACTATGTATATGATACCATTTTACTCTTAGAATGGTATAACCTGGAGAAACACAGACTAGGTAATTTCCAATCCAGGAACATTTTTATTGACTACCAAATTGAAGAGGGAAAAAATAATTTTTATAACCATACCTATATAAGGTTTTTTGGGTAAGAAAATTATCTAGAAAAAAAATTATTACAGCTTTATGTTTGATTTATTTTGTAAATTTTTGAAAATTGGACCATATCTTCCCATATTTTACCATTTATTGAGAAAAAAACTAAATGTTTAAGTATGTAATATATATTTTATGTTAGCTATGTTGTGGCAGTTTTATTAACTGATATGAATTTGCAGCACTCAAGGTGAAAAAAAGACACATTTACTCATTTCTTAAAATCAAGTGAAACCTCATGCCAAACACCAATCTAACTGGTAGGAAATTCGATCTCAGTCACATTTTGGGAGACCTTTACTTCTCCCTCTGGCAGTGCAAATGTCCTGGAGAGGCACCGTAATTCAGAACAATTTGTGGGTAATAAGAATGGGCTAGTGAGAACAGTCTGCCCCAGGTGTTTTTTTGTACATAATTAAAAACAGTAATAATGCTGATTAAAAAGTCACTCTGCTTTTTTATTATTACTATTCTTTGGTAACTTTAAATAACATCAGTGGTAAAATACTCTGCCCTTAAAAAAAAATCTTTTGTGGGTCTAAAAATTCTAATCAATTTCTATGAATATTGTTGAATTTTAATAATATATATTTAAGTTACAAATTCGTGTTTTATTATTTATCCTTTGATAAATATTTCATTCTAAATAGACTTTAGTTATAAAAAACATTCAGTTATTTCTCTCCACCCCAACCCTGCCATGGATCAATCATACATATTTGTTTAGTGATAAATTCCTAAAGATTAGGAATATTCTGAGTGAATCTGTTTGGTGCTACATATTCCTGCATTTAAACAGTAGATTCAAAAGAAGCAATGATAACACAGTGATTATGCAGATGAATAAATGAGCTTCAGTTATTTCAATTTTCTCATTCTATATTGCAACTTGTTATTTTGATTTATGTTTAAAATTTAAAACAATGAGTCATAGTGAAAACTGCTGTGCGTAAAATTTTTGTTTGCGTTTTAGTTCCTATGTGAAATATTCTACTGAATTTGCATAACATATTTTAAATTGAAATTTTATATTTTTAATTGTTAATTGTTTTAAAACTAAGGAGTACATTATGTGATTAATTCTAAAAACAATTGTTTTGTCTTATGGAAGTAAGGGTGCCAAAATAGTGATTGAATCCTGATGTCAGATACACTGGCTATGCCCTCATTATGGTGTCAGTCCATTATTGGTACCATAACTTTTGGCAGCAGGGTTTGTTTAAAAGTGGCAAATCTGACCAACACAGTCACTGGGATAGTTTCCACAGCCCCCGAGCATTAACATACTGCCTATTGATAGCCACTTTCTGCCTTATTGGATAATTCTGCTTTTTGCCTAGGTTTTTGAAAACAACATTCTCCTAACACAGCCTTAGGGCAAGGCAACTCAACTTTCCTTTTGTGGTGTGTATCATTAGAAGGAAATAGGTCAGGATGGGGACAGGGAATTTGGAGGGATACATCTCATTGTTTTGTCAAGTCTGTAGAAACATGAACCATAATGTGATGGTTAATTTTATCTGTCAACTTGACAGGGCTAAAGGATGCCCAGATAGCAGCTCAAACATTATTTTTGGGTGTGCTTGTGAAAATATTTCCAGACGAGATTAGCTTTAGATTAGTAGACTGAGTAAAGATTGTCCTCACCAGTGTGGGTGGCATCACTCTGAAGGATGATGGATGGACGACAGGCATCATCCATCCTCTGTGAAAGATCTGAACAGAACAAAAAGGCAAAGGAAGGTGAATTTGCTCTCTGCTTGAGCTGAGACAGTCATCTTCTCACCCCTCGAGCATCAGTGCTCCTGGTTCTTGGGCATTCAGACTCAAACTGTGACTTACACCATTGACTTCTCCGATTCTCAGGCCTTTGGGCTTGGATTGAAACCACCCCACCAGCTTTCCTGGGCCTCCACCTTGCAGATGGCAGTAGTAGAACTCCTCAGCTTCTATAATCACATGAGCTAATCACTCATAAAAATCTATTTCTATGTATCTCTCTCTGTAGATCCTATTGGTTCTGTTTCTCTGGAAAACACTAACTAATATACACATAATTTCCTCCTGGGTTATCTTGCCACATTTGTCAAGAGTACTGTGGAACTGTATTTAAACAGCAATTCTTGTTAGTACTATCGAGTTAGAGAAATAAAAATGATTGCATTTGTAGTACCCTTAAATCACACAATCTTAGGAATATTATACTCCACTTGAGTGTAATTACAGTTCGATTTTATTTTTGTGGGAAATAACCGTGTTCTTTCCTGATTATAACATTGTTCTGTGGTCTTGTCAGTATAATGTGTTATTGTATATAATGCAGGTGATGATGTTTCTTTGAAGATAACAAAAAGATCACATTTTTGTAAAATAGAATATATCAATTAAGCCGTGAACTATTAACTAAACACCCAATTGTGCATAATATTGTGCAAGGTGCTGAACTCACCCTACAGATTGTTACAATTCTGTCTCAAGATGCTCTCTTCTCAACACTGCCCTCAGTTTTCTATTCAGAATACGGTGGATATTCAAACTAGTTAATTTTTCTTATGTGCACATAGAAAACAATAAGTGACTAATTCTTGGAAGTTATCCTGGAGGTTCTTTTAGGTCTGCAGCATTCAGCAAAGGAAGAAATACCCCCTTTATTGGGACTGGAAGCCGTAGGTGGGTGTCCTGAAAAGCCAAAGTATCTCTTTAGCCAAATTAATTGTCACAACCAAATGACTCCTCCCCTGCCGCCCCCCGACTACACTACCCATTCCTGAACCATAGTCTGGTTTCCTGGCAGCCTCTGTGTAATGTCTTGTTTAGCACATGGCAAGCACTCATGAAACATTAGTTTCTTTCCTCTGCCTTTCCTTTTCCCCTCACTGAATGAATTAATAAACAAATGAATTAATTTCTCTCTACCTCAAGCCAGTTTTCTTTGTCCAGTTGCCACCTGGAATCATACGCTGGCACACAGTTCCTCAATTTTCATATTTTGCATCCAGGTACATTGAGATTGTCTCAATTCTTCCAACCTTAAAATTAAATACCTGGAAAGGTGAAAGGTTTGTCCTTTGTCCAATCTACTAAGTTCAGGTAGAGTCATTGATTTACCCTTGTGGCCCCAGATAAATGACATGGCTGTGGATGCAGGTGGGGAATAGGGAACAATTCCTCCACAGGGGGTTCTGGGTAGAAATTCTCACAGGTTTTACCACTCTTTACTTCTCTCTTCTTCATAATCTTGGTTCCGTCCCAGTTTGCCCTGTCCCAGATATGATACAGCAAGTCTCCCCGTGGCCATACTGTGCCATGTTAGTTTCCTGTCTCTGTATCAATCATATTGACAGCTCAAGTGTGAGGCTTCTCACCAGTCAGTGTCTACTCTACTTCCCCTTCCCACGAGCTGGCCTCCCCACCCCTCAGCTCCTCAGATTTCACTGGCCTTGGTTAGAAACTCTTAAAATGCCCTTTCCAGCTGCTAAAGCTCAGGGACTTGATCTTGGGGCTGCTAGTTGAAACCCAAATTCTATTTCCTCACAGAACCAGTTTTGTCAGAATTGAGGTAAAGCTTAAGGATGGTGCCTCTGTGCCTTTTGGATCAAACGGGCTTTTTGTAGGCTGACATGAGAGCCTAACTTCAACTTATAACATCAGTTCTGAAATGTATGTTCCTGTAGACTCAATTATTGTATTAGGGATAGACTTTTCTGGGGAACAAAACCATTTATTAATTAGATACCCTCTGATAATTCACATATAATCTGGACCATGCACTCTAGCCAATGCTGAAACACCAGTGGGGCCTCCATGTTCAGAACAGAAGTTCAAAATAAAAACACAAAAGCAAGGAATAGATAGTAACATCATACCTCAGGATTTATCAAAGAGGCATGGGCACTGGAATTTGGGGTGAATGTGGGGAAAGGCTTGCAAGTGGATGGAGGAATGAAGGCTGAAGCCTGGCATTAAAAACTTGTAGTCAGGCAAGGCAAAAACCAGGTGGGACTCAGAAAGGAGCCGAGAAATGGTCACTGTCAGTCACAGACTATGGAGAATATAGGAAGCAGGTGGAACATAGGAATACAGGTGGAGACTTAGTGGGGTGAAGGTAGGCCAGGTGATAGCTGAAAGGTGCAGTTGCCAACATCGAGGCACATCTGCAACTGAGAAGCAGAGTCCTAGGAACTAAAATGTGTCAGGAGGGGATAGGAGAATGTACTCGGGGAAGAGATACTTACTGAGGCCCAGGAGCTCCGTTATCAGAATAAGGCAGCAGGGGAAGGAGAAGTGGTGAGCTGCAAACCAGGGCCTGGGAGAGCAGCAAGATGCTAGTGCTGAATTTCCATGTTCTGGGCCCACCCTGCACCTGCACACTGAATGGGTCCCTTGAGGACAAGGAATGATTGGCAGGGCTTCTTTATCCCTAGCACAGTGCCAAGACCCAAGCATAAGGCATCCTGCTTGCCTCTCAGTTGCTTAGCAACAGCCACTTCCTTGATTACCCAAATTGTCATAGTTTTTCTGTAGCTATCTACTCTGAAACCAGGGACATGGGGACTACAAGGAACAAGGGTAAGGCCTGGTTGTTCAACCAAATACAAGCTGACTTGCAACTATATGCAAGGACAGGAGCAGCAAAACTGATTTCATGCTGAACTCAAAGGTGGAGTAGCAGAGGAAGGCAAGGGAAGACAGAAATTCTACTGATTCTGTAAATCCCCAAATTATCAGAGAGATAAGGAAAAAAATAAAATGCCAGATAAGGTTATTTTAAATATTAGAAGAGATGTTTTAAATATATATTAAAATAAAATTTATTCATCAATTTTTCTTTTCCTAGTATAAAAATTATTTAATTCTGTCAAACACAAAGAAAAGCATGTACCTTGCCATTCAAAAAGCCTAAAAATTCTAGATGAAAATAGTCATAGATGTTTCTCAAGAACTGCAAATTTAAAACTGTTGGGAAATTCTGTTCTCTGCAGGGTGGAACAAGGACCAAGTCATCAATCAAACAACATAATGCCAAAGACAGTTTTGAAAAGTCAAGGGGTAGAGATCTAAAACTCTATTCCCACCTGAAAATCATCAGCTGGAATGATCAATCACTACCTTCAATATGCCTGTGCATCTTTCTTCTTTTAAATCAGGAATGTCAAATCTTTTATTATTAGGTACTCCCACCCCAAATCAACAAAGATTCTCATGCAAGTAAAAAATGTGTGTAGTTCTTTTGGTCTTTATTTTTTAAAACTATTTTTGTTTAAACAGAAAGATTTTTACCATTTCATTCATCACCTATTTATTCAATGAGCTACACCTAAAAAAAGCATAAAAATCTTTCAGGTCCTGTTATGATGGCCACTGGTAAAAGTTGCAGTAGAGAGAAGGGACAAGAGAGAGAAAGACAGAAGGAAAGAAGGCAAAATAGAGGAAGGGGTTGAGGAACTAGGAGTTGAATGAGAGAGAGAGGCCCCTCGGAAGAGAGGGCCAGCAGTCACCTGGCTCTCCTCACAGCCCCAAGGAGATCAAGGCACATACCTCAGGGCAAATTATTGTCATTACTACTCCTCGATGTTTTTATTTCCTTTTTGTAGTAGAAATTATTGCCTGGCTTCTTTCTTAAACTTCAAAGTTTATTTTCTCAAGAAATTACTAAATTCCCACTCTTCCCATCCCCTCCCCTTGCTGAGGGATTATCTAAGGATGTAATTAGTTTACCTGAAAATATTTGAAGGATTGGTCAATTACGTAGCTATCAGCCCCAAAGTCCTGTTCTCTCCATTAGAAACTGTAATTTGGAAAATGAACCAAGCAATGCCAACTAAAATACTATATCTGGACTGAAAATATTTGAAGGATTGGTCAATTACGTAGCTATCAGCCCCAAAGTCCTGTTCTCTCCGTTAGAAACTGTAATTTGGAAAATGAACCAAGCAATGCCAACTAAAATACTATATCTGGATTTTTCTTTTAAATTAATTTTTATTTCCTTTTCAAAGTAATGCATATGGGTAGTTAAGTATTTAAATAGGACTAAAAGGCTTATAATGAAAAATAGTAGTCCTCTAACCAGTTTCCTTCTTGTCTGCCCCCACCCCCCATCCTAATACAATCCCACTTCTTGGAGGCAGCTACTTACTAGTGGTTTAGTTGTTCATTTTGATACTTTTCTCCATATTTTAAAATAACATACTCACAGTTGCTATTTATTGATTTATCAATTTTAGATGTTATCTATTGATTTACTTATGGTGTAGATGATTTTGCTTTTTAAGAAATATTACTCCACCTTTCCTTTCCTTCCCAATATAGTTATATCACCTTTTTAAGTCTAACTTTATGTTATAATAATAATTATAAATAATTACAACATATATGATTATAACATAATTAATCGTTGTAACTTTTCACTAGTGAGGCAAGTTGTCTACTGTGATCTTGCTTCCTTTCTTGTATTTTGTTCTTCTTGAAGTTCTTTTATTCCTCATTGTATGTATCTCTTCCATTTTCTCCAGGTGTGTGTGTGTGTGTGTGTGTATGTGTGTGTGTTTTGGTCTCTCCGTTTCATATTAGAACTTTCCTTACATGTCTGGTGATCTTTGACTTGGTTTGTATTGAAATGTGAAGTACTGAAAATCTGAATTGGAGCTCCGGAAGTTGTGTGGTGCTTGCCAGATTTGTACTGGGAACCCACTAAATGTCATTTGTGCAAGTCTTTGTTTCTGGGGTTTTCATTTTTTCCAGAAAAGAATCC
>NW_007727772.1:369071-371193 GCF_000696425.1 Galeopterus variegatus
TGTATAGTATGTGAGTTATATCTCAATAAAGCCATTAAAAAAATGTTTCTTACATCAAAAAACTGGAAAACAAGCAAATACTAATTTTCTAATGAAATAAATTGGGAGGGTCCATATGTGTGTATAAAGTAATTTAAATTTCCCTTTTATATTGTGCAGAAGAAAAAAAATAGTGAATAGGCTACTGTGGAGCAATCCACTTGGGAGCAATAAATAAAATAATATAAATACTGGAAACCTTCAAATTTGAGCTTATTTAATAATTGGTACATAAACATGCATGAAAATCTGATAATATATATACAGTAATTAAAACTATTTTCTGTTAAAGTNCTTAGCTTTTGCCAGCTCCCAGGTGTCTGTACTTCCAGTGAGTACTGTGTGGTCTGAGGGGAAAGTATCTCCCTCACTTCTGGTTGGTAGCCCCTCTGCAGACCCTGGGTTATGACTTCTTCAGCTCTGCTGAGTGGGGTCCCAATCTTCCACGCACTGCCCATGGAAATTTCCATGTTTAACGGGGAGTCCTATAGAAGGAATTAATCATGAATTAAAATCAAGATCCAGAAACCACTGAAATATAAACTTTAAATGGGTGAATTGTATAGTATGTGAGTTATATCTCAATAAAGCCATTAAAAAAATGTTTCTTACATCAAAAACTGGAAAACAAGCAAATACTAATTTTCTAATGAAATAAATTGAGAGGGTCCATATGTGTGTATAAAGTAATTTAAATTTCCCTTTTATATTGTGCAGAAGAAAAAAAATAGTTAATAGGCTACTGTGGAGCAATCCACTTGGGAGCAATAAATAAAATAATATAAATACTGGAAACTTTCAAATTTGAACTTATTTAATAATTGATACGTAAACATGCATGAAAATCTGATAATATATATACAGTAATTAAAACTATTTTCTGTTAAAGTTCCATTTTCTATAGAAGTTACTCTCATAGGAATCATTCCCAAAGAAAATTAAGGATCAAAATAAAAAAACACCCAACGTATAGAAAAATATAAAGGGCAACTCCTTTAACAACTGGTGCTGGTGGCATACATACACACTGGAAATAAAAGACAGTGCCACATTTTAATTCCTGATTTAATAAACTGTGGCCCTAAATCATTACAGAAAATACATTGTAATAAGAAATCATGCACATAAAAATGTAATAAGATGTGAAATATTGGATTCAGTATAATGAAAGTTTAAAGCTGTAAAACATGCATGAGAAAATTCCATCTTATAAACATAGGAATAAAGGAATGTTTAGAAAAGTCTTCTATCTCTTCCTACAAAGAAAACTAAAAATCAATAGCAGGTAAAAAATTTTTAAATCCTCAAAACATTAATTAGGAGAACATAAAACCTCAAAAAAGCAAAATGATAATAAATAAAAGGAATATACATCTTAAAGGACAAAAGCATAGGATTTCACATATGAAACAACTTCAATGCATACATTATGGATTAACGACTTGTTTGGTGTTAAAGACTAACTGTAGGTAATGAAGATTGAAATAGTTAATCTTACAACTTTAAGAACAGGCCGATGGAAACCTGATTTTTCTTACTTTTGCTCTTGATGATGGCACTGCCTCCTTGCATAATACCTTAAGCATGTCATCTTGAGGCACGGTAGATCAGGTTCCCTAACCAAAAGTACGCACCATTCTTTTAGTTTTGGGGAGATGGTAGACAGCTGTATAAGTTTCCTATGATTTCTGCAGCAAATACCACCAACTGGGCAGCCTAACACAGCAGAAATGTATCCTCTCATAGATGTCTGGAGCCAGAAGTATGAAGTCAAGGTGGCGGCAGGCCACGTGCCCTCTGGAGTAAGTAGGGAGAACCTGTTCTTTGACTCTCCAGGTTCTGGGGGCTGTAACTGTAGTATGATGCCTAAAATTAAGCTCGATTCTAAGTGCTGCCTTGACTTTGATCTGATAGAATCAGGAGAGCCCCCAAATGGCCTAACTGCAAGCTCCCCTCCTTGCTCTGCTCCTGTGGGTAAGATTCTCTATGCGGACAGCCCTCCTTAGAAAAGGGACCAGGCGCGGTTCCTACTTATCTCTGACTAGTGGGTTTCAGTTCCCTGCCAGCCCATAGATTTACTCAG
>NW_007727773.1:0-4623 GCF_000696425.1 Galeopterus variegatus
GGAGAGAGGGAGGAGGGAGGGAGGTATCGGTGATGGGCCATAATAATCATATACAGTGTATTTTGACAAAATAAAAAAAAATAAAGTAATTATTGATAGAAAAAGACCTACAATTTTCATTTTGTTGATTTCTGTCTATCTTCTATATTTTTCATTCTTTTCATTATTGCTCTCTCTTTATTTTTTGTTGATTTTTATTGATAAGCTTTGATTTCTATCTTTTTATGTGTGTGTGTGTGTGTGTAACTTCTGTACATATTTACGTTGTTAGTGTGAAACTGAGAAAAATCAATGTGTAGCTGTCTATTTTGAACTAATAACAACTTAACTGCAATCACATACAAAAACTTATGCTAACACTTTTACTCCACAATCACTGTTATTGACATCACAATTTACATATTTTTATGCTGTGTATCTGTTAGTATATGTTTATACTTATAGTTATTTTTAATACTTTTGTCTTTTAACTTTTATACCTGAATTAAAACTAATTTATCCACCACCATTACAGTATTACAGTATTCTGTATTTGTGTAATTATTTATCTTTACCAATGAATTTTATATATTTTTCCATTTCTGTTTAAGATCCTTTCATTTCAACTTTAAGAATTCCCTTCAGAATTTCTTGTAAGGCAATTATAGGTGTGATATCCTCCTCAGTTTTTGCTTGTCTAGGAATGTTTTATCTCTTCTTCATTTTTGATGACATTTTTGCCAGGTATAGTACTCTTGGTTGGCAGGTTATTTTTTTTTCCATCTTGCATCACTGTAAATATATCATTCAACTCCCTTCTAGTTTGCAATGCCTCTGCTGAGCAATCCAATGACAATCTTATGAGGGTTCCCTTGTATATTACACATTATTTTTCTCTTGCTGCTTTCAAAGTTCTCTTTTAGTTTTTGACTTTTGACAAAGTGATTATAATGTATCTAAGTGTGGATTTTTTTGGATTTATCTTTTTCAAGCCAGTTGGGCTTTATAAATATAAATGTAAGTGTTCTTCCTCATATTTTGGGATTATTAGGTCATTATTTCTTTAAATAATTGTTCTGCTTTTTTCTCTTTTTTGATGTTCTTCGTCTCCCATAATGTGTAAGTTCCTAAGATTGATGGTGCCAGAAATGCTTTAAGCTTCCTTCACTCTTTGTTGTTTTTTTTTTTTTTTAGCATTTTTTCTTCCTCTGACTAAATAATTTCCAATGACAAGTCTTCAAGTTTGCAGATCCTTTCTTCTACTTCATCTAGTCTGCTGTTGAACCCCTTTACTACATTTTAGTTTTAGTTATTGTACTCATCAGCTCTATGATCTTTTTGGTACTTTTCAATATATTCTCTTTTTTGAAATTCTCACTTATTTCATTAATTGATCTCCTGACTTTATTGACTCTATAATGATTATTTTGAATTCTCTGTCACAAAATCATATATCTCTATTTCTCTAGCATCTTTTCCTTGAGATTTATTTGTTCCCTTGTTTGCAGTGTATTTCCCTTTTCCTTTATTTTCCTTGTCTCTTTGAATTGGTGTCTGCACATCAGACAAAACAGCCATCTCTCCCAATTTTCACAGACTAGTTTTGTCCATGAAATGAATGACCCTTCATGGATGATGCAGGAGTCTTTCAATTAGTTTCTGGATTATCTAACAAAGGAAATTTTTCTGTGTTTTGTTTATTAATTGGTGTGTCCATGGGGGATGGGGGGGGAAGGATGATCCAGGGTTTCTTATTCCATTATCTTTATGAGATCGTAAATAATAAATATATATATATATATATATATATATATATATTTTTTTTTTTAAGATGACTGGTAAGGGGATCTTAACCCTTGAATTGGTGCTGTCAGCACCATGCTCTCCCAAGGGAGCTAACCAGCCATCCCAATATAAGAATCCGAACCCACAGCCTTGGTGTTATCAGCACCACACTCTCCCAAGTGAGCCATGTGCCAGCCCCCCCAAATAATATTTTATGTCTTTAAAGATATTACCAGGATATAGATGACATATACAAATTTGTATAATTCAAGCAGGGTTTAATAAGGGGAGTATTTATAAAGCTGTAGGTAGGTGAAATTGCAAGGGATAGTGCTGAGCCACAAGGTTAATAAGAAGGATCTGCAATGTCCCTGTAGGGCAGAAGGGATGTGGGGATGGCATGGTTACTAGAAGCTGGAAGAAGATCATGGTTAGAAAGGTAGAGAGTGTGGTAGGCTAAATAATGACCCCCTAAAAGATATTTGTGTCCTTATTTCTCCAGTCTGTGGCCATTAATGTATATGGCACAAAGGAACTTTACAGATATGATTAAATTAAATATCTTGAAATGGACAAATTATCCTGAATAATCAAGATGGACCTTAAATGCAATTATTTCCTCATAAGAGGGAGGCAGAGGGAAATTTGAAATAGATAGAAGATAATAAAGCAACATGACCACAGAGGTAGATATTGCAATTATACAACTAAAGCCAAAGAATGCTGGCAGCTTCCAAAGCTGGAGAGGCAAGGAATTAATTCTACTTTAGAATTTCTAGAGGTAATGCAGGCCTGTCCACCTTTTGATTTTGGACTAAATACTGATTTCAGACTTCTGGCCTCCAAAACTGAAAGAACAATTTTTTATTTTGAGCTCTAGTTTGTGGCAATTTGTGAAAATGGCTACAGGAAACTAATACATATAGTCAAGGAAGGGAAAAATTGAGGATAATAAGCTTAAGAACCGAAATATAGTAGAAGCATAATCAGCTGTGGAGCCAGAAAGATTTGTCCTGAATATCAGATTTCAAACCTATTATTCCTGTAACTTAGTTGTTAGCAAAATGATTATCATTTTTAATTAAGCAATATTTTTTACAGTATACAATATGCCATGTGTCTTGTATCAAAGTATCACTGGCACCTTGGCAATTGCTAAATAGTAGTATCTATCATGCAGGATAATTAATAGAAAAAGGCAAAGAAAGGATTGGCGTGATCGTTATGAAAAGGGAACTTGAAAATATGTCATATGAACAAGCATTTAAGTAACTGGGACCATATGTTACTAGGATCAATGAGTAGAAGCCACAAAACCATAGTAGAAATAGATTACCTAAATTTTCTTATGACAAATAAGAGGGGATAGTCTAGGAAAGTGTGCATGGTATTCAGAAAGATATGTGCAGTATGTCAGAAGTAACCAAAGTGGAAATAAGTCCACCTGAATGTTAAAATACCAGCATTTAAAAACATTATCAAATCCCTCGATAGAGGTGAGAATTAGTTCCTAAACCCAGGGTAAGACTATGGTTAAAAGTGTGTATGAATGTGCAGAGCAGGACACTGAACTTGAGATACTATGCAGATAAGGTAGCTTTATCAGTCTGGAAAATAGGCATGAGGAGGAAGAGAATTACTACATATTTAGATCTGTCTTGATATTCTTCTTGACATTGTAAGTGTTCTTTATTTAAAGTATAATAGACCTTCTTTCCTAACTCCTGCCAGGCTTCTGCGGATTTATATATTTAATCTATTTCCACAATCTCTTCTTCTTCTTCTTTTGTTTTTTTCTGAAAACCACAGGCAAAATCGCAAGCACTTTATATTTAAATAAGAGGCTATATTTCACTTTAAATTAAACTAATGAAATTGCATGTCAGGTGAAGAGAACATCTTAGCCTTGATCTCAGTGAATCGTCAGTCTCTGATTCTTTATTCTCTTACCAACACTCAGCCATTATGGGCAAAAATTGGAAAAAGAGATATGCCAATGAAAGAGAGAGGCCACTCTTATTTCCAGCTTGTGGGGTAAAATATATGTAGATTTTATTGACTTCTAAGTTTTTTAGCTTTTATAGAAATGGAAGGCTCCCATGAAAATAACTCAGGGCATCAGCTTATTAGCGAGGCCACAACTGATACTGAAACTTAGTAAACATGTAGGGGTGACAAAATAAATTATTGTTTGAACTTTAGGGAGCAGGTTGTGTCTGAACCAACACTCTCCAGGCTCACCTTGGGCTGAAATCAGCAGCAGCATAGAATGCTGAGGTAAAAATTATTTAAGAGCAGAACATCTGAGGAACCCATCTCATTCTTGCAAAAATATATTCTTAAATTCTTTGATTTAAAAGCCAGAGTTATATATTTGTTTTAACACCAAAGCATATTTACAAGATGGCTAGAGAGAACACACAGTAAGAATTCAGAACAACCTGTTCTTTGCCCTTGTTTTCCCAACTTTTTGCACCCAAAATATTCTCCTGCTATATCTCTTGGAAGTGCTACTCCATAAGCAGCAAATCCCCTTTTTTCCTAAAACTGTTTTGAAGCTGTATGACTACTTTTGTGCCATGAAGGTAGTCATACAGTAAAGTAGAGTAAAGTAGCTCTTCTTTGAACTTGCCACTTCCAGTGCTTTCCTCTGAAGTGTCTTCTTTTACTATCCAACATCTTATATACCTCAGGATTAACAGAGGTACCCTTGGTCTCCATTGCTTTTCAAATTTATTATTTTCCATCTTCTTTTAAAAACATTTTTTCTGGGGCTGGCCCGGTGGCGCACTGGATAAGTGCGCCACTTGGGAAGCGTGGCGGCACTCCCGCCCAAGGGTTCGGATCCCACATACAGAC
>NW_007727773.1:5022-12325 GCF_000696425.1 Galeopterus variegatus
GTTGCCGGACTCGGAAAAAAGACAAAAGACAAAAAAAGAAAAAAAAAAAACATTTTTTCTACCTTTGGTTCTCATGTCTATTCCTTTGATGCCCATTTAGCCAAAAAATTCCCCTCTCCTAGCAATTATTTGTTAGTACAATTGATTCTCTCATTCATGAAAACATTCACACCTGGCTTACTTTTTAAACCCAAGTTTTCAACTTCCCAACTCAAGCCATGTTTTTACCCTGGATTAGTTCATTATCCATGTGGATGATTGTCTAATATTCTGCCTGTTGGTTCATTTATCTCCTTGTTCCAAAGAATCTTTGCCAAATAAAAAAGGGATGCTTCACTCTTAATAAACATTGTTGGAATCTTGACAATGACTTTCCTTGACATGTATTCAATTAAAAAATAGATCACATGGCTATACCTAACAGCAATGAAATCACAGGAGATGTGTATTCTTATCTGGGCACATTCTCATGCTGAAAAATAACTTGAGAATCTTGTAGTGAAGAAGAAGATAATAGATGTTGGATAGGCAACCAGTAAAGTCTGCCATGTCTTTCTCTCTCAGACATACCTCTTCTAACTAAGCCTGCCTTTTGTATTTTATATACTGTCACATCTGTACAAAATAAGTCCCACACTCAAGCTCTTCTTCTTCTGAAGCAACCTCTCTTGCCTTCTTTTGTAGTCATCATTCTTGAAAGGGTTGTTGAAGCTGAGTCACAGTTTGTTTGGCTCTCATTTATTCACAAGACTAATTCAATCTGGTTTTATGCTCATTCTAATGTGGTAGTTCTTACTGAATTTATCAGTGATAACTGTGTCACAGAGTCACACATGACATTTCATGAATTATCTTTCTTGACAAGCTTTACCTCTTGACACTATTGAGCACTGTCTTCTTGAAATAATCTCTTCCTTTTGCTTCCTTGACAAAATTCATTTCTAAATTATCAACCCACTTCTTGGGCTTTTGTATCACTTCTTGGAAAGTATTACTTTTCCACACAGCCCTTACACTTTGCAGTTCTTCAAGCCACACTTTGTTACATTTCCAACTATAGTGTCTTCCTATGTTACCTAATACATTTATTTATTCAATCCACAAACATTTACTTAACCATCTGTTCTGGACCAAGCACTATTTCGAGTGCCAGGAATTGAACAAAACCTACAAAAATCCTATTGTAATCCATAATTATATAAAATCATCAAGTATCAATTCAGATAGATAATTTAAAAGGAGAGGAAACTAGAGGATTGAATAGCGGTTACCAGAGGCAGAGAAAAGGAGGGGGAAGGAGACCAAAGAAAGGTTGGCAGACTGGTACAAAGTAACAAAATTACAGTTAGATAAGAAGAATCAGTTCTGGTGCTCTCTAACCCTATCATTGTATAGTATATTTCAAGATCCTCTTTTCCAGCTATCTCTTTCTAGCTACTTTACTCTACTTTACTGTATGTCTACCTTCATGGCACAGAAGTAGTCATACAGCTTCAAAACAGCTTTAGGATAAAAGGGGATTTGCTGCTTATGGAGTAGCACTTCCAAGAGATATAGCAGGAGAATATTTTGGGTGCAAAAAGTTGGGAAAACAAGGGCAAGGATATACAAAGCATCACATGAATGATGATACACCAGAAGATAATTGTGGGCTGGTGGTCTTCTCATCACACAATTTCTAATGTTTCAACCAAGATAAAACATTGTAAATGTGATAGAATTCTGGATGAGGTTTCTTCCCATTTATGCTCTTATCTTTCTCAGTTATTAGGTAGCATTATCAAATAAATCAAAAACAAAAACAAAATGTCTATTATTTTGCCTCATTTTAGTTTGTAAATGTGATAGAATTCTGGATGAGGTTTCTTCCCATTTATGCTCTTATCTTTCTCAGTTATTAGGCAGCATTATCAAATAAATCAAAAACAAAAACAAAATGTCTATTATTTTGCCTCATTTTAGTTTCTATTAATTTATGCTACACTAAAAATAATGTGCCATTCATTTTGTGCTTCTTAAAATTTACTTTCCCTGTACTGCTTTAATATTACTTCATCTTAATCTTTTTACCTGTAGCCTTTGTGTTTTTGTTTGTCAACACAAGCACTCTGTGTCTCACTTGCAGTCTTCCACTATAATCTTCCTTCCAGTGTTTCCTGCTCCCCTCCAATTTCTACCAATAATTTCACTGCTTTTTACAATCCAAAGGAAAACTTTTCTTCCCTTTTGGCTCTTCTGAACTGACTTTTTTAAAACATTTTTTTTTGACTCACCTCAATTCCCCAAGCTATTAATGTCAACCAGAATTCACTGTAAAAACATGATTTTAGTTAGCTCTTCCATTCTCCGACTTGGTCCTTCTCTTCATAAATTGAAATATTCAATTTAATTTATTTTATTTCAAAAACTCTAATTTTTTAAGTCAGTGTGTCTATTTTACCTGTAACTGTTATGCATATTCACTGCATTTCAACATTTATTAAGGACTAAACATATGAAGTCCCACAGTTGAGGAGTATGAAAGATAGAAGTGAATGAAAGACAATCAGTCTCTTTCAAATCTTCATTATCTTAGGCAAAGCAGCATATCTGTACAAGTAATCATAACACAAGTCAGACAGTGATTGGCAGTAAAAGAAAAATAAAAATGTAGACATAGATTTTCACCGAGAGGTGAAGAATTATTTATGATGATATGCACTGTTAGAATATCAATTGTGTATCCAAAACAAATTAATAACTTTGCTGAGATGAAAAAGGAGGAGGAGGAGGAGGAAAAGGAAGAAAAGGAAAGAGAGTAATAGATAGAGGGAGTTGTAAAGGAGGAGCACGTAAGAGCTCAAAATAGAAAAAAGGAGAGGCAAGGCAATCCAGGTAAAAGTAAAGAAAATCACCAAATTCATAGTCATGAGAGAACACGTCACCTTCAAGCAATGGGAAGTAGATATGGCTGAATCACAAGAGTAGACACAATTATTGAAGCAAATTGGGGAATGTCTTCAATGTCCTCTTACAGCATTTGATAGAGTTCAAGAACAGTTGCCATAGGTTTGCAAAAATCAGGCAAGTAATTGTTAGGAACACGCTATACAGAGAGAGTTCCAAATATGGTACACCATCTTTCAGGCCTACTTTCTGCACCATTATTTAATCATAGATAGTAATTTTATTTCTGAAATATATTTCAGTATTGTGATCTATGAGAACATCATTATTACAGGCAATATTATAAATAAAAAATAAATGATATTACATATGCATATTTATTTCATTCTTTAAAAACTGATTTTTTATAAATATATCATAGTTCTTGCATTTAATGTTTAAAAGGATATTGTTTTTGTTAAAAGGTGAACAGAGGTGAATTAAATGCATTCAATCAGATAATATTCATTATTCACCCACTTAGTGCAGTTGCTATCATATTAGCCATGCTAATTTATACAATTAACCTTATGTAATTGGTTTAAAGACCTTTTCTAACAGGGCAGCATATTAGTTCCTTGGTGGAATAAATGAAAAATTCTCAAATCTGAAGTAATATCTTAGAAAAGCTATTATTATCACAGTATACATTTTCTTTTTGGTTTTCTTTTTCTCTCTTTACCAGCATTTAAAGTTATTATTTAAAGGAAATAAATCTTAACCATATAGTTTAGAATCCCCCAAAGGAATTTTATTTCTGCCTGGTTAAGTTTATAGTTCTTATTATATAAGAAGAGAAAGTAATGGAAAATCATTATTCAAAGTAAAAAGTAGTTTATTTCAATCTTCTCTTCTCAATTAAAGTAAAAAAAAAATCAAATAAGCTTTCAGGAAAAGAAAGACAATAAATAAAATGGTAAAGCGGTATATATTTGTGTATTAAAATTAAGACACCATATGCAATTTTCGTGCTTCATTGCACAACACATGCTGATGGAGAGAAGGGCCAGTGAAAGGCATTAACTGGGTAATAGGTTCTGGAAAAACTGTCCTGGTGACAGACTACTAGATCAATTAACTCAGCACAGTAAAAACATTGTGTTCTAAAATAAAGCCAAAGCAATAAACTTGGGCAAGCTAAAATTTAATTCATGCATTTAGCACCAAATTTCTATCCGAGACTCCACATATGCAGAGTAGAACTCATCATCACTCTTCCCCCCCCAAAATCAATTATTTCTATTATGTTACATCATCTCAGAAGAGGTATTGTCCAGGGTAAATTTTATCCTGTAAACTTTGGAGTCATAGTCAAATTTTCACTCTGCTCATTCCTACATTTAATTTGTCATCAATTGTTATTATGTTATGTATGTTACATTCTGAAACAGTACAGTGTGTTACATTATGTCATTATGTTATGTTACATTATGTTGCTTGTTCTATCCTATCCTATCCTATCCTATTCTGTCCTATTCTATTTCACATGTGTACCTTAAAGACATCTCTCTGTATGTTACATTCTGAAACAGTACAGTGTGTTACATTATGTCATTATGTTATGTTACATTATGTTGCTTGTTCTATTCTATCCTATCCTATCCTATTCTGTCCTATTCTATTTCACATGTGTACCTTAAAGACATCTCTTCTTTCTCACTTTCATGCTTCTATTTCTAATCTGCCATTAAATTTAACTAAAATTATAACATAGCCTAGAACTATTTTCATGTCTAACCTGTCCTAACCTCTGCTTTCTGAGATGCCTCTCAATACAAATTTAATTCTTTCACTCATTTGCTCAAAATGAATAAATCTTTCCATTTTGTTTAGAAAAAAATAATTCCTTTGTAAATCTTTCAGACCCTCTACAAAGGCACCAAATTACCTTTCCAGACTCACCATTTGTAATAAGCTCATTCACAAATCCTTTCAGAAGACTAATACAGACACTACAGTGTGTCATTTCTACCTTTTGAAAATACCAACTGTTGTCTTACTTATTTTTTACTTATGTTTTTCATGTACCTGATTTGCCATATTATTCTTTCTTTAAAAATATCCAATTTCATAGATTCAGAATGTTTTTCTGTGGCAGATACTTCTTATGCCTCCCAAACTCCACACTTGCTTTCAGAGTTTTACTGCATATTTGGCTTCCCTGCTAGAAGCTACCTTTCCCAGCTTCTGTAATTCTTAGTGTGCCACATGACTATATTCTGGCTAAGAAGATGTGGGCAGAAAGTGTGCACAATTTCAGTATCATGTCCTTGACAGAAAACATCTTACTTTCTGTATGCTCTTCCTCCCTCCAATAGTGAAAAAAGTCAATGTAATGGTGGCAAGTCAGTTTTAACCACGTGGATTAAGTCAGCCCTCTAGATGATGGCAGAAGAAGGTTCTGTTGTTACTGTTTGTCCTAACCTGGGTATCAGCTCTGGAGAGCCTGGTTATCTTTATAAAGTTATATGAAAGGAAAAAGAAAATCATCTTATCTAAGACACTATATTCTGAGGTCTCTATGTTACATCAGATTAGTAATTCCTCAAGTATTTTCTCTGCATTTGTGTGCATGTGAATGTGTGTATCATGTTAGAACACTCAAGATGTAATAGTAAATCGTATGGGCTTGAAGCAAAAAATCTTTGCTTTATTAATCATTGATGTTGCCACATTATTTAATGGTAGTCCTAGTGTGCCACATTATTGCAGCAGTCATCTATCACTACATAGCAAATTACCCAAAAATTAGAGTTTTATAACAACATATATGTATTATATAATTTCCATGGGAAGGGGTCTGGGTGTGGCTTAGGTGGGTTCTCAGACTCAGAGGTACCCATAAGTTTGCATTCAAAGTGTAGTCCAGGATGCAGTTGCATAAATATTTGATCCTATTAATAGGATCTGGAATATACTTTCAAGTTCACTTGGTGATTCTTGGCAGCATTCACTTTCTTCCCATCTGTTAGACTGGGGACTTCAGTTTCTTGCTGGCTATTTCCCAGAGACTGTCCTCTCTTCCTTGTATCATGGGCTTTTCCATAAGGCAGCTTACGATATGGCAGCTTGATGCATCAAATTGAGTAACCATGAGAGAGCAAGAGAAAGAAAGTGAATGCATACAAGAAAGAAATCGCCATGATTTATAATGTAATCTTGGAAAAAGATTTTAATATGTTGCAATATGCTGTTTGTTAGAAGCAAATGGTTAGATCCAGCAAATACATAAGGGGAAATGGTTTTACAAGGATTGAGCTATACAGAGGCAGAATCATTGGGAGGCATTTAAGAAACTACCTACCACAATGATTTTTCAAATTGCTTATTAAATATGAAGATTTCTTCACCCCATATCCCTAGATGTTGCTTTCTTGTTATTTGGAGTAGGGGTAATAGCCACCTCAATTAATTATGATGGAAAAATACTGATTAAAAATGCTCTAATTTTAAAATTGTTCAAATTCATTTAGAAAATTAATAAAAGTACAATAACTAAGAGAAATAAATTTATTTTGATTCTCATAATGTATCACAACTATGCAGCAATTACATACCTAACAGAAAATCAGGAGGAAGTTTACTCTAGCCTACTTTAGTGGAAGAAATACTTCAATATCAAATTATTGTCTACATTTAGTTTTCTGCTCCCAGTAAAAACCAAAGATAAAATTTTTATACAATGCTCTGTTTATTAAGCCTAATGAACATAAATTTTGGATACTGAATATCTATATTAAAGAAAAGCACAAACAGAAATCAAAAAGACAGGAAACTCTTGGTCAGCTTTATTTCTAAATATTTTATTTTTTTGGTGTCTACTGTAAATGGACTAGCTTTCTTGGTTTCTTTTTCTGCGTGTTCACTGGTGGAGTATAGAAATGCTACTTATTTTTGTGTGTTGATTTTGTACCCTGCAACTTTGCTGAAATCGTTTATCAACTCTAGGAGTTTTTTCATAGAAGCTTTAAGCTGTTCCATATATAGGATCATATCATCTGCAAAAAGGGACAGCTTGACGTCATACTTTCCAATCTGGATGCCCTTTATTTCCTTCTCTTCTCTGATTGCTGTGGCTAGTACTTCCAGGCTGTTCCATATATAGGATCATATCATCTGCAAAAAGGGACAGCTTGACGTCATCCTTTCCAATCTGGATGCCCTTTATTTCCTTCTCTTCTCTGATTGCTCTGGCTAGTACTTCCAACACTATGTTGAATAGGAGTGGTGAGAGTGGGCATCCTTGTCTAATTACTGTTCTTAAGGATGATATTGGTAGTGGGCTTATCATATATGGCTTTAAGTATGTTGAGATACTCGTAATAACTTCGGATAGCATACATTATACGAAGTTATACGAATGGTTTTAGGCCTTACA
>NW_007727773.1:13260-14759 GCF_000696425.1 Galeopterus variegatus
ATATATAGGATCATATCATCTGCAAACAGGAACAGCTTGACTTTATCCTTTCCATTCTGGATGCCCTTTATTTCCTTCTCTTCTCTGATTGCTCTGGCTAGTACTTCCAACACTATGTTGAATAGGAGTGGTGAGAGTGGGCATCCTTGTCTAGTTCCTGTTTTTAAGGGAAAAACTTTTAGCTTTTCCCTGTTCAGGATGATATTGGCAGTGGGCTTATCGTATATGGCTTTAATTATGTTGAGAAACTTTCCATCTATGCCTAACTTGTAGAGAGTCTTTATCATGAAAGGATGTTGAATTTTGTCAAATGCTTTTTAAACATCAATAGAGAAGATCATGTGGTTTTTGTCTTTGCTTTTATTGATGTGGTGTATCACATTTATTGATTTGCCTATGTTGAACAGATCTTGCATCCCTGGGATGAATCCCACTTGATCATGGTTTATAATTTTGTGTATGTGTTGCTGTATTCTATTTGCTAGTATTTTATTGAGGATTTTTGCATCTATATTCATCAAGGATACTGGCCTGTAGTTTTTTATTTTTGATGCATCTTTGTCTGGTTTTGGCATCAGGGTGATGTTTGCCTCATAGAATGAGTTTGGGACAGTGGCCTGTTTCAGTCTCTTGGAACAGTTTGTAGAGAATTGGTATCAATTCCTCTTTGAAGATTTGGTAGAATTCTGCAGTGAATCCTTCCAGTCCTGGGGTTTTCTTTGTCAGGAGCCCTCTGATAACAGCTTCAATCTCTTTTATTTTTATTGGTCTGTTCAGATTTTCTATATCTTCTTACTTCAGTTTTGTTAGCTTGTATGCATCCAGAAATTTATCCATTTCCTCCAGATTTTCAAATTTGTTGGCATATAGATGTTTATAGTAGTCTCTAATGATTCCTTGTATTTCTGAGGTGTCGGTTGTAATGTCACCTTTTTCGTTTCTAATTTTTGTCATTTGGGTCTTCTCTCTTCTTAGTTAGTCTTTCTAAAGGTTTGTCGATTTTATTAATCTTTTCAAAGAACCAACTTTTTGTTTCACTGAAACAAAAAGTTTTTTGTGTTTCTATTTCATTTACTTTTGTTCTGATCTTAATTATTTCTTTCTGTCTTCTAACTTTAGGTTTGGATTGTCCATGTTTTTCTAGATCTTTAAGGTAAAGTATTAGGTTATTTATTTGCCATCTTTCTGTTCTTCTGAAGTAAGCATTTAATGGGATAAATTTCCCCCTTAAAACTGCTTTGCAGTATCCCACAGGTTTTGATATGATGTGTCATTATTTTCATTAGTTTCAAGAAATTTTTTGATTTCCTGTTTAATTTCTTCTTGGGCCCACATGTCATTAAGTAGACTGTTCTTTAATTTCCATAAGTTTGTGTAGTTTTCAGAGTTTCATTTATTATTGATTTTTAATTTTAATACATTATGATCAAAAAAATACATGGAATAATTCCATTTTTTTTGAATTTGTTAAGACTTGCTTTGTGACCTAACATGTGGTC
>NW_007727773.1:16586-17327 GCF_000696425.1 Galeopterus variegatus
AAATATACACCCTGAAACAATAAAACTCCTTAAATAAAACATAGGGGAAACACTCCAGGAAATAGGAGTGGGTACAGAATTCATGAATAGGACCTGTGTGTCTGTTCCACTTCTCAACACAGAGAGTTGAGTCTATGTTCTCAACTTGTATTGCTCTGTAACCTACTTTAGTCTAGGTCTCATTCACATCACACCCCTGAAAATGATCCTTTATAAATAGCCAAATCTCTAGTTCTTGATTTTCCAAGAGTGTAAACTTTGTTTCTGATCTTTCTTGATCTTATGGTGAGACTTAGTGTTTAGTATTGCTGTAGTCTAAATTACTCTTCTCTACACTTTCTCATTTTTCTCCTAATTTCTCTTTCCATGCTAAGCACATTCTCCTCTATTCTGACCTAAATTATTGAACCTATTGCTTCTGTTTACATTTCACTGGGGAAATCAAGATAAATTGCCCCACCAAACTTCAAAGGTGGTGAAAAAGAGCAAACCACCAATGTTCTCAGCAGGTGGAGGGCCAAAAAAGTGGTGAACAGACTGGCTGCAACACCACTCTGTCAGTAATATTCCCTGCCTCAGTAGACTATCAAGTCTAGGTCTAAATTATAATATTACAGTTTTTTTAAGGAACTTCAAATGTCTCTCCACTTATCCACTTCATCTCACTTGCAGATTGAAAGTCAAAAAGAACTTAACTTACTAAAACATTGGATGCCATATGACCTGTCCTCTTCTTTTCTC
>NW_007727773.1:18913-21418 GCF_000696425.1 Galeopterus variegatus
TAAGGGCATGGTTTATAAAGAAGATGCCAAAACAGTAACAGTAAAAAGGTGAGATTTTGCAGCCAGGAAAAAATAAAGGTGAGGATTTTATTATTCCTTGTTTGAATCTCCACATATGGACCTACAGAAGGAAAAATGAGGTCATAAGCAATATCAGTATCACATTTCCTTCTTAGGCCTTATTACTGATTCTGAGCTTTATGGTGGGTGGTAGCTAATGAGTAATGAACAGAATGAGAACATGAGCCACAAGGAGAAAGACCCATTCTGTGGAATATGTAATAATATTAAGATGCTCATGCCTGTAAAAGTCATTTATTTAACAAGACAATTTAAAAGAAGGAATTGTTAACTAGGTATGATAATGTTAAATAGGTAACTGGAAAGGCACAAAGAGAATCCTGATATCAGTGAGGAAACAATTGCAGTAAATACCTGTCATCACCAGGGCTGATGGAACAAATGAAGTGGCTTGGATTATGCTAATTTAGGGTCTTGGAGAAAGAGGCTGGCACAACTTAAGTGTAAGCCTCTGAGGAGGAGGGTCCTGGCCAGCTGCTTCAGGTATCTCTGAGCTTGAAGGAACCCAGGCTTCTGAAGATGGAGTGCCAGCCCAGGATGCTGGTGTCACTGAGGAGGAACAGTGATGCTGTTTTTCTAACTTTAAAAGTACTGCAAACTAGATTTAGCTGTTGTAAGTAACTGTTGCTGCTATGAAGAAGCAAGATTATTAAAGGAACAGAAGGCAAACAGCAANTAAGTAACTGTTGCTGCTATGAAGAAGCAAGATTATTAAAGGAACAGAAGGCAAACAGCAAACAAGTCCTTTCCCCTACTTCAAGCTTTTCAGTCTTTCTCAAATGTCCATTACTGGCAGAATGTAAAAGAGAACAAGAACAAAATGTGGCATGCAGAGTCTCATCCCCAACATTGTAAAGCAAATTACTGAGAGATGGAAGATTATTTACTGGCACCATAGCAGTCACCAGAGGTCACTGCCCTGCCTGTGTGTGCACTGAGTCATTTACAGATTCATTTGTACATTCAGGTGCCATGAACATTAATACACATTGATTACATGTCAAGAAAATTGCTAGACTCGTCATATACAAGTAACTATAATATATGGTTCTCAGACACCACACGATTATTATTTAGTAGTGGGTTTGATCCCAGGTCCTGAGTTATCATCAGAATTAATATCAGTTAGCCTGACATTATTACTAGTTGCATCACATTTTACTTTCAGAAGAGTTCCAAATTGGATGATAAATTTTACAGTTACTGCACACATAATTTACACATAAACAAACCATATAATGCACATTAATTTTTGTTTCACTAGCAACATATGTAAGAAATACTACTGGTAAAATGAAGAAAACACATAACTGTAATGGTGTGGATATTACAAATAATGTGAAAAATATTTTGTAAATGCTATATCAAATTTTAATTCCAAGTTTGTGTGATTCCAAAGTCAATGCTCTTTCTATTGATATAATTAAAGGAAAGAATTGTCAACCATACCATTTTTTTCAGTAATGAGAGTATGAGATGAGAATATGAGAATATAAGGAGAGTATACATAGCATACAAATATTTCACTAACCAATGCACTGAAAACTTCAGTGAGTTTCAGAAACAAGAAATGTCCTTTTTGTTAAATACAAAGAAGAAAAGTAACCAGTAGGAATTATTTTATTTCTCTCATGTATATGTTTAATTAGACATTAAATCCAGGCAAGTTATCTTTCTCTCTTTTAATAGTAAAGATTTTACAGAGTTACTTTCTGGAGATACATCCTTTTTCTCTCTCTCCCTCTCTCTCTCCATATATATATATATACACACACACACACACACACACACACACATACACACACACATACACATACTTACATGCACAAACATATATATGTGTGTGTTTGCATATATATATATATACACACATACACATACTTACATGCACAAACATATATATATATATATATATATATATATAAGAATAAATGACACAGATATATCCTCTCTAATATGCCATTTAAAAAATCATGATTGTTATACCCAGCAGGTCAATTAAAAATTACATGATTTGCATCTTTAAAAAAATTGTAAAATCTCTTCTTCAGGAAAGTCTGTTCTTGAAGTGATTACTTACACAGGGTTTGCAGGTTAGGGTTTTAGTCTTTACTTCAAAGCAGGATAAAAAATAGCCAGTGAGTTTTTTTCTTAGTGAGAATTGTTTAGCTTAAATAGCTATGTAGTCTTATTCATAAATTTAATAGACCTCTATTAAGGTTTATAATGGCTAGAAAATGTAACATATAATGTACATAAATCCTTCCATGAACTTCTGAAGACCTATTGTATATTAGATAATATATATTATGTATATTAGATTATATATATGATAATATTGTATATTAGATAATATTTTAATACATATTGAGGGTCTTCAAAAAGTTCATGGAAGGATTCATATATACATTAAATATATATATA
>NW_007727773.1:22225-23492 GCF_000696425.1 Galeopterus variegatus
TATATATATATATATATATATTAGATTAAACCAAAGGAAATTTGTCTCACAATTCTGGAGGCTAGAGCCCAAAATAAGGTGGTGACAGGGCTATGCTCCCTCTGAAGGCTCTAGGGAAGGAGCCTTCCTTGTCTCTTCCTATCTTCTAGTGGTTTTCCAGAAATCCATGTCTTGTAGATGCATCACTCCAATCTCTGCCTCCATTATTACATGGCATTCTTCCTGCATGTCTTTGTCCAAATTTCCCTCTTCTTCTTGTAAGGGCAACAGGCATATTGAATTATAGGTTCACCCTTCTCCAGTATAATCTCATATTAATTGGATTATGTCTGCAAAGACCTTATTTCTAAATAAGTTCACATTCACAGATACCAGAAACTATGACTTCAACATAACTTTTTGGGGAACAATATTCAACTCAACATTATATGCAAATTTAGCTAGGCAATAGACCCCAGTTATTCAGTTAAACAATAATGTAGATATTGCTGTAAAGGCATTTTGTAGATGTGATCAAAGTCTATAATCAATTCACTTTATGTAAGGAAGATTATATTAGATTATCTTGGCTGGCTTTATTCAATCAGTTGAAAAGCCTTAAGAGCAAAACTGAGGCTTTCCTGAGGAGAAGATTCCACTTGTGGACTTTAGATAGCTCCTGCTTAAGAGTTTCTTTCTTTCTTTTTTTTTTTTTTAATTGAAACATACTGATTGTATATATTTAGGGGATACATAGTTATATTTCAATACATGCATCCAATATGTGATGATCAAATCAGTAATTAGCAAATACATCATTACAAAGATTAGTTTCTTTGTGGGGTAAACGTTTGTTCTCTCTTCTAGATGTTTTAACATGCAGTAAATTATTATTTATTATAGATGCTGTATTAGTCCATTTTTTTGTGGTGCTTATAACAAAATACCTGAAACTGGGTAATTTACAAAGAAAAGAGGTTTACTTGACTCATGATTCTGGGGCAGACACATCCGGTGTGGGCCTCAGACTGCTGCTACTCATGTCAGAAAACAGCAGGCAGGGCCGGCCCGGTGGCGCACTGGAGAGTGCGCCACTTGGGAGTGTGGCAGCGCTCCCCCTGAGGGTTCGGATCCCATGTGGAGACCGGTTCCCGCTCACTAGCTGAGCGCGGTGCGGTCGCAACACCAAGGGTTGCGATCCCGTTGCCGGTCCCAGTACGGGCGCGACACTGAGGGTTGCGATCCCGTTACCGGTCAGTAAAAAAGACAAAAAAAAGGAAAAAAAAAA
>NW_007727773.1:23935-28476 GCF_000696425.1 Galeopterus variegatus
GCTCACTAGCTGAGCGCGGTGCGGGCGCAACACCAAGGGTTGCGATCCCGTTGCCGGTCCCAGTACAGGCGCGACACTGAGGGTTGCGATCCCGTTACCGGTCAGTAAAAAAGACAAAAAAAAGGAAAAAAAAAAAAAAGAAAGAATACAGCAGGCAGCCAGCAGGAACCAGCAGATCATACAGGGAGAGGAAGAAAGAGAAAATGGGGGTGTGGGGGGAAGGTGCCATGGTCCTTTAAACAACCAGCTCTTGTGGGAACTAATAAAGGAAAAACTCACTCACTAGCCCCACCCCACTGGGAGAGCATTAATCCGTTTATGAGGGATCTGCCCCCATGACTCAAACAGCTTCCAGCACTGCCACATTGGGGATCAGATTTCCAAATGAGTTTTGGGGAAACAACACATCCAAATTCTATCATTCCATCCTTGGCCCCCAAAACTCACGTCACTCTCACATAGAAAATATAGTCATTCCATCTCAACAGTCCAAAAAGTCTTAGCTTGGTCCAGCACCAACTTAAAAGTCCAAAGTTTCACCTAAGACTAAGGGCAAAACAATTTCCAGTTGTGAACCTGTAAAAATCAAAACTAAATTTATCTACTTCCGGGGCCAGCGCAGTGGCGCACTCGGTTGAGTGCGGTGCTTGGGAGTGTGGGGGCGCTCCTGCCGAGGGTTCGGATCCCATATGGAGACTGGTCCGCTCACTGGCTGAGCGCGGTGCGGGTGTGACACCGAGGGTTGCGATCCCGTTACCGGTCACAACAAAAGACAAAAAGGAAAAAAAAAATTTATCTACTTCCAAAACAATAGTAGATAGACAGTAGGTACACATTCCCATTCCAAAATGGAAGGATTGGACAGAAGAAAGAAGAAACAGGCCCCAAACAAGTCTGAAACCAAGCTGGGCAGATATTAAATCTTAAAGCTCCAAAATAATCTTCTTTGACTTCAGGTCCTGCATCCTGGGATGGGCGGATCATATGGTAGTTCTATCTGTAGTTGTTTAAGAAACCTCCATGCTATTTTCCATAATGGTTGTACTAATTTTAAGTCCCATCAGCAGTATACATAGGGACATCTTATCCATCATTTGTTTTTCTCTGCCTTTTTGATAATAACCCCTCTAAATAGAGTAAGATGCTATCTAAATTTGGTTTTGATTTTTATTTCCTGGTGCTTAGTAATGTGGAGCATTTTTTCATATACTTGTTGGCCATTTGCATGTCTTCCTTTGAGAAATTTCTATTCAGCTCCTTTGCCCATTTTTTAATCAGATCACTTATTTTGTTTTGTTTTTTACTATTGAGTTGTTTGAGTTCCTTGTTAGCCCCTTCTGAGATGCATAGTTTGCAAGTATTTTCTGCTATTCTGCAGGTTGTCTCTTTGCTCTGTTGATTGTTTGCGGTGCGAAGCTTTTTAGTTTGATAAAATCTCAACTGTTTATTTTTGCTTTTGTTGCCTGGACTTTTAAATCATAAAATAATAAAAATCATTGCCCAGTCCTAAGTCCTGAAACATTTCCGTGTTTTCTTTCAGAAGGTTTGTAGTTTCAAGCCTTAAATTTAAGTCTATAATCCATTTTGACTTTATTTTGATATACGGTTAGAGATAAATGTTTAGTTTCATTCTTCTACAGATGGATTTCCAGTTTTCCCAGCACCATTTATCGAAGAGGCTATCTGTTCCCCAATGTATGCTCTCAGTGCCTTTGTCAAAGATCAGTTGGCTGTAAATACCTGGATTCAAGTCTGGATTCTCTATTCTGTTCTCTTGGTCCATGTGTCTGTTTTTATGCCAGTACCGTGCTGTTTTGGTTACCACAGGTTTGTAATACATTTTCATATCAGGTACTGTAATCCCTTCTACTTTATTCATTTTTGCCCAGGATTGCTTTGGCCACTCAGGGTCTTTTCTTCCATATGAATGTTAGGATTGTTTTTCTGTGAAGTAGTCATTGGTATTTTGATGCAGATTGTATTGAATCTGTACATTGCTTTGAGTAGTATGGTCATTTTCACAGCATTAATTATAAAAATTCACGAACAAGTAATGTCTTCCAATTTTTTGTGTCCTATTTAATTTCCTTCAGTATATTGTACGTGTCATTGTAGAGGTCTTTCACCTCCTTGGTTATATTTACTCCTGGGCATTATATTTTATTGGTAGCTATTGTCAATGGAATTGATTCATTGATTTATTTTCCCACTAGTTCATAGTTGATGTATAGAAGTTCTATTGATTTTTGAATATTGATTTTGCATCCTGCAACTTTACTGAATTTGTTAATCAGTTCTAAGAGGTTTTTGGTGGAGTCCTTAGGTTTTTCTATATATAAGATCACGTTATCTGCAAACAGGGACAATTTAACTTCCTCTTTTCTGATTTGTATGTCCTTTATTCCTTTCTCGTCTAATTTCTCTGGCTAGAACTTTCAGTACTATGTTAAATAAGAGTGCTGAGAATGGACATCTTTGTCTTGTTCCTGTTCTTAGAGGAACTTTTCCCTGCTCAGGATGAAGTTAGCTGCAGATTTTTCACATATGGCTTTTATTGTGTTGAGATACTTTCTTTCTATACTTAATTTGTTGAGAGTTTTTACCAAGAAGTGATGTTGAATTATATCAAATGCTATTTCTGCATCTATTAAGATGATTATGTTTTTTGTTTTTCATTTTGTTGATGTGGTGTGTCACATTTGTTGATTAGTGTATGTTGAACTATCCTTGCATCCCTGAGATGAATTTCACTTGATTATGGTGTATAATCATTCTGCTGTCCTGTTGAATTATTTTGCTTGTACTTTGTTCAGATTTTTTGTATTTAAATTCCTCAATGATATTCGCCTGCAGTTTTCCTTTTTTTGTTGTCTCTGTCTGATTTAGGTGTCAGTGTGATGCTAGCCACATAGTATGAGTTTGGGAGAATACCATCTGCTTCTATTTTTTGTAATAGTTTAAAAACATTGATCCATTTATCATTATATAGTGTCCTTCATCTCCTTTTATAGTTTTTGTTTTGAAGTCTATATTATCTGATATAAATACACTACTCCTTTTCTTTTCCATTTGAGTGGAATATCTTCTTTCATTCCTTCACTATTACATTATGTGTGTTTTTACTAGTGAAGTGAGTTTCTTGTAGGTAGCATACAGTTGGGTCTAATTTTTAGTCCATTCTGCAACTCTGTATCTTTTGAGATGGAAATTTAATCAATTTATATTTAGAGTTATTGTTGAAAGATATTGCCTTATTCTTGCCATTTTATTAATTTTTTAATGGTTGTTTTACATTTTGTTTGTTCCTTTCTTTCCTTTTTATTATTTTTCTTTGCTGGTTTTATATTGATAAGGCACAGTTTCTTTCTTTTTCTTGTTTGTGAACCTCCTATACCAGTAGGTTTTATCCCTTCTCATGTGTTCATCATGGTAGTTATCACTCTTTTGATTCCAGATGAAGAACCCCCTTGAGGATTTTTTTGTAGGGCTGGTCTTGTGGTGGTGAATTCCCATAGTTTTGGTTAGCCTGGGAAAGACAGTATTTCTCCTTTATTTCTGAAGGATAGCCTACTGAATATATTATCCTTGGATGGTATTTTATTCCTTTTAACACTTTGAATATATCATCCCACTCTCTTCTGTCCTGTAATGTGTCTGCTGAGAGAGGTCAGCTATTAGTCTGATGGAGATTCCCTTGATACTTTTCTCTTCCTGGTTTTAAAATTTTCTCTTTGTCTTTGACTTTTGACAATTTCACTACAATGAGTCTCAGAGAGGACCTTTATGCACTGAATCTGTTTTGGGATCTTTGATCCTCTTGGATCTGGAATACCACATCTCTCTCAATACTTAGAATGTTTTCAGCTATTATTTTGTTAAATAGATTTTCAGTGACTTTGCCTTTTTTGCACTGAATCTGTTTTGGGATCTTTGATCCTCTTGGATCTGGAATACCACATCTCTCCCAATACTTAGAATGTTTTCAGCTATTATTTTGTTAAATAGATTTTCAGTGACTTTGCCTTTTTCTTTCCCTTCTGAAACACATATACTATGGATGTTTGTACGCTTATGGTTGTTCCATAGATTTCATAGGCTTTCTTCATTTTTTAAATTCTCTTTTCTTTATATTTGTCCAGCTGGGTTAATTCAAAAAGCCTGTCTTCAAGTTCAGAAATTCTTTCTTCCAGTTATTCTAGCCTGTTGCTTAAGCTCTCAGTTCTGTTTTTTATTTCACTGAATAAATTCTTCAGTTCCAGGATTTCTGTTTGGTTCCCTTTTTATGATATCTATCTCTTTGTTGTCTTTCTCCTTCAGGTCCTAGAGTGTTTTTCTGACTTCATTGTGATGTCTGTCTATGTTTTCTTGCATCATGTTGAGTTTTCTTAAGATTGCTGTTTGGAATTCTTTTTCAGGCATTTCATAGGTTTCCTATTGTTTGGGGTCTGGTACTGGAGAATTATTGTCTTCTTTTGGGGGAATCATGTTTTCTTTTTTCATGCTTATATTTATGCATTGATGTTTGGGAATCTAGTGGGACA
>NW_007727773.1:28768-30838 GCF_000696425.1 Galeopterus variegatus
TGTCTATGTTTTCTTGCATCATGTTGAGTTTTCTTAAGATTGCTGTTTGGAATTCTTTTTCAGGCATTTCATAGGTTTCCTATTGTTTGGGGTCTGGTACTGGAGAATTATTGTCTTCTTTTGGGGGATCATGTTTTCTTTTTTCATGCTTATATTTATGCATTGATGTTTGGGAATCTAGTGGGACAATTGCTTCTTCTAATTTTTGGAGTAGTTTTTGAAAGGAGAAAGTCCTGTAGCAGTGTTCTATATTGACAGTCATGTAGGGTGTTTCAGGTTTGGTTCTGGTTGAGCCTATTAGTGTAGTCTTCATGTGATTTTTTCAACTGTATTCAAACTTGGAAATGTCTATGTAGCCTAAGCAGTGAGACACTTGGCAATTATTTGTTGGAGTGTGTGTCACTAAATGGGATGTTATGTTTGTTTGCAGTGTCTCAAGTACTATGGGGTGTGATGGTTCATACAGTGTTTCCTAAGCTGAAGTGAATGACCTTGGATGGGGTTGCTGGAGTCACTGTCAGGGCTTCAGGTTTTAAAAGTGATATTGGAGCAATGGGCTGTTCTGCTAAAGTGGGTGGGGTTTCAGGGGTCCTGAGTGAGTTGCACACCCCTGGGATAAGGGGTGGGGCATTTCTCTGTGCTTCTGGGAGAGATGTGCGGACTTTCTGAGGGTTCCCTGCTGGAGTGGGAGAATTTGGCAGGTTAGTTATGTAGGACGCCGTACCCCGGGGGAAGGTAGATGGGCTCTCTGCAGCTTGGCCATTGGAATAGGTGATGCAAGGTGAGTTTGCCAGAGGCATGGCACTCCACACTCCAGGAGAGGTGGGCAGGCTCCTTGCAACTTCCAGCTGGAGTGGGAAGCCCTGGTAAGATTGTTAAAGTCAGGAAGGATTCTGTTCCCCTTTGGGGGGCAGGATCTCTGAAGTTTCCCCACTATAGTGAGTGGGTCTAGGCAAGATTATCAGGGCCATTGCAGACTGCACATAGCTGGGAGAGGCTGGCTCACTCCTCACAACTTCCCTGCTGGAGTGGGAGGATCTGGCAGGTTCACCAGAGTCAGGCAGGTCTCTGTCTCCCTTGGGGGAGGTATACAGGCTCTCCAAATCTTCTCAACTAAAGTAGATGGGTCTAGGTGAGTCCACTGTGTGTTACTTTGCTTTCTTGAGAGTGGTTGATGCATTGCCTGCAGCCTCCCAACTGGATTGAATGGGCCCTGTTGGGCCCGCCAGAGCCAGGAGATACTGTTTCACCTGGAGAGTTAGGCAGACACCTCAGCAAGGAGGAAAGAGTTGCAGGAGACAGATGGCTCCACTCCGTTGGCTCTCAGGCTCTGAAGAGTGCAGGTATTGACTTCCTCTGTCTTGGGAATTGGCTCTGCTCTTCTCTGGACTGTACACTCCAGGGTTTAAGGCTACTTGTGGACCTGGGTGCAAAGGTCCCAATGTGCTAGGGATGTAGAAATACTGAGACTATTGGAACCCTTGGCAATATGCATTCTGTTGTTGGCTCTGATACCACAATAGTGATGTGCTGTGGCAGCCTTTCCAAGGGGGATGAGAGGACTGAGCCACACCCCATCTTTGGAAAAATGTAGTCACATGGGCTGCTAGCATCCCACACTGGGCTCACTGTACACAAGGACCACAGGGCTATCTTGCAGCTTACATTGCAGGTGTCTGTGGCGAGAGCGCTGACCAAGTTCTCCTTGCCCACCTTCTCCTGGCGATGTGGAGTTTCCCAAGCCTCTGAGCCAGTCTTGGTTGGATGTTTCTCTTGTCTTTCTGTGCTGCTGTCTCAGGTTTCCAGGTCTTAGGGTTCTCCCTCACTATTTTGCCGATTCTGGCATGTTTTCCTAGACACTCTATTCCACCCACGGGTGACTATCAACTTGTTGTTCTGGACTTTCTGCACATTAGAGGCATAGGCTCTAATCAGCCATCTTGAGAAGAAAAAAAAAACTGTTAAATCATAAAATGTTCGAGTGAAGTGGTAGAAAATAAGTGGAAGTCCGCCATCATGCTAAAGCAAATAAAGACATCCCAGATAGCAGAAACAATAGGATCCACTGTA
>NW_007727773.1:31299-33201 GCF_000696425.1 Galeopterus variegatus
TGAGAAGAAAAAAAAAACTGTTAAATCATAAAATGTTTGAGTGAAGTGGTAGAAAATAAGTGGAAGTTCGCCATCATGCTAAAGCAAATAAAGACATCCCAGATAGCAGAAACAATAGGATCCACTGTAAAAGCAAAGTTTTAACCAATACATGCAATAAATTTGCAAGTTTATACATAGACATAAGCAACCAATAAAAAAATATCTATTGTTGACTCTGAATCTATTCAAACACTTCAATAAAGATGCTATAATATTGGTGATACTAGGGGCATTGCAGGTAATAGCTAATTTAATATTGAGGGAAACCCAATCAGGTAGGTACTTTATTATTATTCAGTTTTTATAAATAAAAAAGGGAAACATCAGTATCATATATTGAAAGTTAAACCCTTTTTCTTGAGGGGGGTTACCCCAGAATTTGAACATGTGGCCTTTGTGTAATATGTGAAATAGAATCAGAGATGCTTATTCAACATATTTTCTTACAATCTTTACTTCTGATATTACTCCAATCCTTTATCCACTCTGTCACAAGCCTCTTCCCACATTCAGCTTATCATCAACATCTTACAGTTGGTTTCTATGTTGAATTTCTGATATTTACCAGGTGCCTTCATAATTTATAAGGCTAACAGGTTGCAGAACCCAAATACATAGCTGCCTTTTAGATACAAGTTTCAAAGAAACAGATCCCAGTCAATGGGATGATTAGAGATGGTAAGAAATTCATTTTCTTAATCACCTGATCTATGTAGTCAAGATATATAATCTTAAAAAGTAACATTTTTTTTTATTTAGAGAAAACACATTAGCATGCAGTTAAATGAGTAATATGGAGATCAATAATACAGAGAGATCAAATTACCCTTCCCCCATCTTGAAAAACCATAGTATAATAAATACAACAAGGATATTGACATTGACACAGTCAAGACACAGAATATTTCTGTCATTACGAGGATTCCTCTTACTGTATTTGCACAGCCTCACTCAGTGCCATTCTACCCTCACTTTCTCCTTAGTCTATGGCAATCATTGCCTTGTTCTTCATTTCTATAATTTTGCCATTTAAAGAATGTTATATAAATTGATTCATACAATATGCAACCTTTTGAGATTTTTCTTTTTCACTCAGCATAATTTTTTGGAGATTTGGCAGGTTGTTGCTTGTATCAATAATTTGTTCTTTTTCATTGCTAGGTAGTATTCCAAAACATGAATCTACTATGATTTGTTTAATCATTCACCCACTGAAGGACATTTGGTAGATTTCCAATTTTGTCTATTATAAACAAAGCTGCTATGAACATTTGTATAGAGTTTTTTTGTGTAAATATATATCTTCATTTCTCTTGGGAAATTCCCAGGAGTGTGACTGCTGGGTTGAAGATGTAACACTTTCAATGGTGTATTTTAGCTGTTCCACTATGTATATTTATATTATTTTTTCAACACTTGAATAACTGCTGTAATCTTGTATATGCTCTTGGCAGGTTATGCAACTGATCTCTCTGGTCAGCATTTAGATAATTTTGCTTTATGTGGTTCTACTGTCAAGATAACTACTTGTTGTTTATGCAGCTGTAATGAATGCCTCCATTCATCAGACATTTAAAAACAATATTCCATGGAGGACAGGTATTAGTATAGGGATTTGAAATACTACAATACCTAGAGAAATAAGCTAAAGGAGAACTCTAATGCACAACTCTTTAGTGGGAAGCAAAATGTGGTGAACTGAGTCCTGTGAAACAATCTATTGGAGACTGGAAAAGGTTGTCCTATATAAGTTCTGATACTAGCTAGCTTCAGTCTCCTCAATGATGCTTAAACATTTTAAAAAAAAATAAAGCTCTCAGCTGATATCTGAGCATTTATCCTGTCTATCTGATATTTCCA
>NW_007727773.1:33872-35301 GCF_000696425.1 Galeopterus variegatus
AAAAAAAAATAAAGCTCTCAGCTGATATCTGAGCATTTATCCTGTCTATCTGATATTTCCAAGTTTATTCTTTTAAAAGCCTTCTTTCATATAATTATCCTGTATTTTAGGCTTTCTAAATAAAGCATGTGCATGAATACCATTGATTAATTAATGAAATACCTGTCAGTCACTCAGGACATCAAAAATAGCCATTTTTCAGAATAATGAAGCAATCACTTTATTAAATTTCTGCTCAAGTTTAATCCAAGTAGATGAGATCCCTTAGTAGCTAAATTAAACAAATACAGTGATGAAACATTATTGTGGGAGAGTTTATCAGACTACTCAGTTAATAAGTATAATTTTGCTTTACCCTGAAAAGGCTTGGTATAAATATAAACTCATACACTCATATACTCTTTGTTTTAAAAGTATTATTTACTTGAAATGTATATCCTTGGACACTGTAACATTGGTATATTTAAGTATTTATTTTAACTATTTTAGATAAGCAATTGCCACTTCAACACAATTTTTTAAAATTATATTTATAAAATGTATTTAATTTTTGATAAATGGTTCAGTATAACACAGTTTTTAAAGTTCAGTTTAGAAAAATTACACTAAACTTCCAAATTTATTTTGACTTTCATGTTAAGTTTGGTCTTAAGAGCTTTTATTCAGCTCTCCAGTTGCTGACACTTTTTTGAAGGAGCAAGTTTCATATGTTTTTCAACACAGTATCTATTAATGATAACAGCCTCATGTAGAAAACTCTAAACAACCACCTATGGTGTTGTGCAGAATTCTCCCCATTACAATTATGACTTTATACTATCATCTTCTAATCAAGAGAGTACATAGTAATTCAAACTAGTGATAATGAGGCAATCACTAGCAAAAGCAAAATATTGAATTTTAGTGCTACCATTAATATCTGTAATATTCATCTGTAATCTTAATCTGTAATATTAATCTGTAACATATCTCAGAAGTGATGATGACATGCCTGCATCATAACATAGCAGCTGAGAAATACTATTTTTAATAAAATACAAAAGCACACATCAAACATTGTGGTGAATATAAAAGAGCTTTCTTTAGATATAAAGGTGAATTGGGCAAAATTTGTAATAAGTCTCTTTCCAGACTTTTAAGTTATGTATCCCTGTTTCCTCAACTGTGTTTTGAAATTATAAATTAATAGGTAATGTACATAAAATATCTGAATTTTTTCAGTATCAACATTTTGATTAGAGGATAACTGAGGAAGAAACTCAATGAATTGAGAATTTATTTTGCTGAAAAATTCAACTTTAAAAAGTAAAACAGACAGTTTCTTTAACAGACATAGGAAGGCAGAAATAAAAAAAGATGGACTTAGTTAAATTGGATACAAGACTTGTAACTGTACTTTGCAGTAGATGACCTGATATCCAACTTAGCA
>NW_007727773.1:36150-36976 GCF_000696425.1 Galeopterus variegatus
TTGTTTGATCATGCTATCCAGAATATTTCACTCTTCCAATGCACAATTTATAGATATTAATCAAATATTTTAAGTGGGACAATCCTGAAATAAATAGTTTTGGAACTTATCTAATAGTGAATATTTCTCTATAGCTATGGGAATATTACCCACCCTATCTCTATGTATGCTTAACTAAATACCCCCCCCCTTTTCTAGCTGTAATTTCTTTGTTACAACAGAAGTATGTGTTCTGTTTTTCCATACAGAATGCTTATTTTGTGCACTCATCAAACATGCAACATTCAAAGCCACTGTTTTCAGTGTAATACCATTATACTCAAATATATCATTTGTCAGTTCAAAACTGATTGCTTTATTTCAGAAGTATTTCACAAGGTTGTTTGTTTGTGACTATAATTCAGTCCAAACAACAGAAATATTATGTCTTGCTTGAAGGAAACACAGCAAAATAAAATAATGTTTTCAAACTATTGAATAAGAAACACAAAGGGAAAGTTGGTATAAGAGAAAAATATATTTTCTAATGAACCAAGTTAAAGCATGAGATTTTTCTCAGTACCATCCTTTAGTAATCCATCTTTTACCTATTTGAATTTTACTTCTTATTGACTAGTACCCTTACCTACCCATGAAATCACATATATAATTTACAAACGGAATGCCAAAGTGGAAATTGAGGCTCAAAGAAATAAAGAGACTATACTGAATTCAGGTACTTTTATAAAGTACATTTTTTGCTTTGCACAACCTTGGAATAGTTACTTTTAACAAACTGCCTCTAGCATTCTAATAGAAATACAACAATCATCAATCATTTGCTCAA
>NW_007727773.1:38194-40015 GCF_000696425.1 Galeopterus variegatus
AAAGTATGTTTGTGATATACTAATGACACATAAAAATTATTCTTAACTACACATATGAATGACAATCTGGTAAATTCTAAAATGCTATCTAATACTCTTTGAACTAATGGTATCATAAAACCTATACCTTTAATTTTTTTTGATATTTGTAGATTCACATGCAGTTGTAAGAAACAATAATGAGAGATCTAGTGTATCCTTTTCTACATTTCCAAGTAATGGTAACAAATAGTACATGTCTTAGTTCAAATTGCTATAACAAAGTTCCATAGACTGGGTGACTTATAAACAGCAAAATTTACTTTTTCACATATCTGGCAGCAGGAAGTGCAAGATCAGCATGGTTGGGTTCTGTTGAGGGCCCTCTTCCGGGTTGCAGACTGCCACCTCCTTGTAATCTCACACAGTGGAAAGAAAACTGGTTAGCTCTATGGCCTCATCTTATAAGAGTACTAATTCCATTAAAGAGGGATTCATCTTCATGATCAAATTATCTCTCAAATGTCACATTTCCAAATGCCATTACATTGGGATTACAATTTCAACGTAAGAAGTTTGTAGGACACAAATGATCACTGTGTAACATTTCACACCTGCCCCCTCAAACTTCATGTTCTTTTCACACGCAAAATGCATTTTTTTCCATCCCAACATCCCCCAAATTCTTAACAGGTTCCAACATCAATTGGAAAGTATAATGTCCAAAGTTTCATCTAAATGCCATCAAAATTAGATACAGGTAAGACTCCAGGTTTGATTCATCCTGAAGCAAAATTTTGCAGCTGAAACCGTGAAGCCATTGCAAACAAAATACAATGGTGGGACAAGCATAAGATAGACTTTGTTATTGCCAAAGGGAGAAAAAGGAGGGAAAAAAGTAATTGGTCCCAATCATGTTCAAAACCCAGCAAGGCAAATTCCATTAGATCTTAAGGCTCAAGAGTAATCCATTTTGTTTCAATGCTCTGTCCCCTGGCCTCATCTTCCTGATGCGCTTGGGGTTGTGTTTCTGCCCCTGCAGCTCTGCTGACTAGGGGTGGTGGCCCCTGGTCCTTTCTGGGCAGCCCCTCCTGCATGTCTTTGGGTGGAGGTTGTTTGGCCTGTTGAAAGCATTTGGCCTGTTGAAAGTAAGGTGATGTTTCACACTTTTGAAACTAAGAAGGCAGTCTTAATGATCTGTAAATTACCTTCAGGGTTATTCTTCCCTTGTCTTGAAGATAGCATATGTTTTCAGCTCTATAGTCCCATCCTATAAAAGACAAGTCCAACATTCTGCCTCATTTCTTCCTGTCCCCTTCACCTTCCATGCAGGCTGGCAGCTTTCCCACAGAAGTGGCTGATTAGGTTCACACCCATGCTAATCTCACTTTCAAATGGTCACTTGGCTGCACTCGTATTTTTTTCAGAATATGCTTTCTCATTTTTTGCAAAAGTGATAGGCTAAGAATTTTCCCAATGTTTAAGTTTTATTTATTTTTATTCGTAATTTCATCTTCAAGACATTTCTTTTGTCACATGTTACTATATGCAGTCAGGTGAAAATCATCTCCTTCAACACTTTGCTTAGAAACATCCTCAACTAAATATCCAATTTCATCACTTGCAAGTTCTACCTTCCACAAAACACTAGAACATGAACACAATTCATGTTCTAGTGTTCAAGTTTTTGCCACTTTATAAAAAGGATTGCTTTTTCCCATTGTCCAATAACACTTACATCTGAGACCTGAGCAAAATGGACTTTTTACTATCCACATTTCTACTAACATTATATACATGATTATTTATATATTTTCTAAAAAGATAGAAACTTTCTCTATC
>NW_007727773.1:41057-43567 GCF_000696425.1 Galeopterus variegatus
TTTTGCCACTTTATAAAAAGGATTGCTTTTTCCCATTGTCCAATAACACTTACATCTGAGACCTGAGCAAAATGGACTTTTTACTATCCACATTTCTACTAACATTATATACATGATTATTTATATATTTTCTAAAAAGATAGAAACTTTCTCTATCACTTTTCTCTGTGGTTTATGAGACCTCACCAGAATTGCCTTTAAAATTTTCTTCACAGCAATCTCAGCTCTGTCTAGCATGTAACTCAAAAATCTTCTAACTTTACATATTACTCATTTCAAAGCAACTTTATTAGTTACAGCATCAACACCAGTTCAGGGTACCAATTTCTGTCTCAGATCAGAATGCTACAACAAAGTACCATAAACTGGGCAGCTTATAAACAACAAAAATTTATTTCTCACAGTTCTGGAGGCTGGAAGTTCAAGATCCAGGTGTCAGCAAGATCAGGTTCTGGTGAGAGCCCTCTTCCAAGTTGCAGATTGACGACTTTTTGTTGTAATCTCACATGGTAGAAAGAGAGCTAGCTAGCTCTCTGGCCTCTTCTTATAGAGAATTAATTCTTTTTATAAGAGCCCCACTTTCATGACTTAATTATCTCATAATATTATCCCCACCTCATAATATTAGCACTTTGGGATAAGGATTTTAACATATGAATTTTGGGGGAAAACAAACATTTAGACTTAACAGCATAATAACATGCACAGCATATTGACATTTGTACCATCATGATACAGAACATTTCCATTACCACAAACATTACTTACATTTCAGTTTTATAGCCATACCTACTGTAACCCTCTTGTACTCACCTACTCCTTAACACTGACAAGCACAATTCTGTTATTTTTCTCTATAATTTTTTCTTTCAAGAATGTTCATATGGTGACATCAGTAAAAATGGCAGTGTAAGGACCCCACAAAATGTGCTTTTCCAAAATAAGCAAGAAAAAAGTGGCAAAAAATCTGTTTATTTATACTTTTTGAGGTATCATTTTTGGGAGAACATTTAATGAGACTGNAGAGGGTAATACAACCAACCTTAGAAAAATAAAAAGAATTTTATACTATGAACAACTGTAAAACAATACATTTAACAACTTAGGTGAAATTAACAAATTCTTAGGAACAAACCAAACTCTGAAACTGACTCAAGAAATAGACAATCTGGGCCAGCCTGTGGCTCACATGGGAGAATGTGGTGTTGATAACACCCAGGCCACAGGTTCAGATCCCTATATAGGAATGGCCGGTTAGCTGACTTGGGAGAGTGTGGTGCTGACAACGCCAAGTCAAGGGTTAAGATCCTCTTACTGGTCTTTAAAAAAAAAAGAAAGAAAAAAAGAAATAGACAATCTGAATAGATTTTAAGAAGTGAAGAGATTGTATTGATAACCAAAAAACTACTCACAAAGAAAAGCCCAGGCCTAGATAGCTTCACCATTTTATTCCACCAAATTCTTGAAAAGCATTAATACTGATTCTTTAAAAATTCTTTCAAAAAATATATGAAGAGGAAATACATTCTGCCTCATTTAAGAAGCCAGTATTATCCTGATACTAAAATAAGAAAAAGACATCACAAGAAGATAAAACTACAGACCAATATTTCTTATAAATATGGGCACAAAAACTCTTGAGAACTGTTAGAACTAATAAATATGTTCAGTAAGATTGCAGTATACAATTTGTATATTGATTCAAAGTGAGTAGTAGTTGTGTACACTTGCAATGAACAATTAGAAAATGAAATTAACAAAGTAACTGCATCACAATACTATGTAAAATATTAAAATACTTAGGAATAAGTTCAACAAAAAATCCAAAGAATTATACCCACAAAATTATAAACTATTGTTAAAGTATATTAAGGATCTAAATAATTGGCAAAATATTCTGTGTTCATGGATTGGAAGACTTAAACTTCTTATGATGGCAATACTTACCAAACTGATTTACAGGTTCAACACGATTCCAATCAAAATTCCAGCTGATTTTTATGTAGAAATTGACATGCTGATTCTACAGTTTATATGGATTGCAAGACACTAAGAATAACCAAATGATTTTTTTTTTAATTTTTAAAAAAAGGACAAAGCAGGACTCACACTTTCCAATTTCAAAACTTACTATTAAACAATGACAATTGAGACAATGGGATACTGGCACACAAATAGACAATATAGATCAGTGAAATATAACTGAGTACAGAAGATAAACTCATACATGTGATCTGTGGTCAACTGATTTTTAACAACAGTGCCAAGTATTTAATAAGGAAAGAATTGTCTTTTCAACAAATAATGCTGTAGCAACTGGATAGCCACACACAAAAGAATAAAGTTGCAACCTTATTTCATACAACATAATCAATCAACTCAACATGTATCAAAAAGCCTAGTGTAAGAGTTAAAAGTATAAAATTTATAGAAGAGAACATAGGAATATACCTTCATGACCTTGAATTTGAGAAAGGATTCTTAGATGTATCAAAAGTACAAACAACAGA
>NW_007727773.1:44610-45185 GCF_000696425.1 Galeopterus variegatus
TATATAAAGAACATTTACATCTCAATATTCAAAAGACAAAAAAAATTAAAAACTAGGTAAGAGATATGAAGAGGTATTTCTCCAAGGAAGATATAGAAGTGGCCAACAAGCACATAAAATGATGCCTAATATTCTAACATCAAGGATACGATTTGCAACAATAACAGTATAATGGAAGAGCTGATTTTAATACAGTGGATCAAAGGTATTGTACACTATTAAAATTAAATTGGTATTAATTTGAGCCAGAATGTTGTAAATTAAGGTATTAATGGTAATCTCCAGGGCATCCACTTATAACTCAAAATATATAGGAAAAACAATAGTAGGAGGATTCAATTGATTCATTATAAAATATCTAAGACAAAAGAAGGTGATGATGAAATTGAGGAAGAAAAAAGACATGATATGTAGAAAAGACATTATATAAAGTAACACATAGAACGATATATTGTTGTATTTGTTACATATATAAATTTATTATGTCTAACAGTAGCAGTACAAAAATGGGGGGAAGGGGGAATAGAGCTATATAAGTAGGATGGTTACACATTTCACTAAAATGAGGTTACTTC
>NW_007727773.1:46431-47839 GCF_000696425.1 Galeopterus variegatus
TCCATTCATCAGCACTTCGCTCTCATGACCCAATTACCTCTTAATGGTCTCAACGTGTAAATACCATAGTCAGAATTTCTAGTCTCATAAAACTATTACAATGGGAATTAAGTTTCAACACAAGTTTTGGAGAGAACAAACATTCAAAGCATAGCACCTTCCCTGGTTCCTCTGGCCTCCTCAATTATTATTATTATTATTATTTCTTTTTTTTTAAGCTGCACTCATTAAGATTCACTCAAGTTCCATGGGCTTTACCAAATGCAAAATGTCATGTATCTATCATTATCGTATCATGCAGAATAGTTTCACTGCCTTAAAAATCCATTTTACTTATTAAACTCTTTCTCTCCCTCTTTGGTGCTTCTTTGACAACAGCTGACCTTTCCACTGTTTCTATAATTTTGCTTTTTCCAGAACGTCATAAAATTGTCATCATATAAGTATGGGGCATTTTTAGTTATTATTTCATTTGGAAATATGCATTTAAACTTTCTAATTTTTTTTTTGTATTTATAGTTCACATTTTTTTTCTTTTTAAAATTATAGAATAATATTCAGGGTATTGATTAATATAGTTTTCCCATTTACTTATTAAAGGACATTTTGGTTGCTTCCAGATTTTGGTGAGTATAAAAAAAGTTGCTAGAAACATTTGCACACGTGTCTTTCCTTGCAAATAAGGTTTCAAATAAGTTGGATAAATATTTAGGAGTATGATTAGAAGACCATATTGCAAAAATATGCTAAATTTTGTACAAAACTTTCAGACATTTTCCAAAAATGGCTGTGCCATTTTACATTCCCTCCAGCAATTCATGAAAGTTATTTTTGCTTTGCATTTTTGCCACAAGTTTGCATTGACATTAACTGGATTTTAGCTATTCTAATGGATGATTGGTGGCACTGTATTGCTTGATTTTGCAATTTCCTTATGACAAATGAAGTTGAGCATCTATTCATATACTCATGTTTCATCTATATATCCTCTTTGGTAATGTGTCTTTCAAATCTTTTGCTCGTTTTTGAATTGATTTTTTAAAAAATTTCCTGTTGAGTTTTAAGAGATCTTTATTTATTTTGAGTATAAATCCTTTATAAGATATGTCTTTTGCAAATCTCTCAGTCCGTGGTTTGTAATTTCATTATCTTAACAGTACATTTTATGTGGCAGAAGCATTTTATTTCATAAAGTCCAATTTATCCTTTTAAAATTTTCTTTTATGAATGATGCTTTTGGTTTTGTATCTAAAAGCTCATTGCAAACCTAAGGTCATATAAATATTCTCCTATATTTTCTCCCAGAGGTTTCATAGTCTTGTGATTTCCATTTAGGAATATGGTTAAATTTAAGTTAGTTATTTGAAAAGTGTAGGTCTGTGTCTACATTCATTTTTTTTTTTTTTTT
>NW_007727773.1:48503-61503 GCF_000696425.1 Galeopterus variegatus
CCATCCCAGATGCAGCTGTCCCAGAATCATAAGCCAAATAAACCTCTCTTCTTTGTCTCCTTTTATGGTTTTTGGTTTAAAGCTTATTTAATCCAATATAAGAATAGCTAGTCCTTCTCATTTTTGGTTTCCATTTGCATGGTATATCTTTTTCTATCTTTTCACTTTTGGTCTGTGTGTGTCTTTATAGTTGAGGTGAGTCTCTTGAAGACAGTATATAATTGGGTCTAGCCTTTTAATCCAATCTGACAGTCTGTGTCTTTTGAGTGGTAGAATTAATCCATTTATATTTAGGGTTATTATTGAAAGGTATTGACTTACTCCTGCCATTTTGTCAATTTTTGTTTGGTTGTTTTAAATATCTTTTGTTCCTTTCTTCCTTTTATATTGTTTTACTTAAGTCTTTGTTGTTGTTTGTTGTTTGTTGTTTTTTTTTTTTTTTTGAAGTGGTTAAATAAAGTTTCTTTGTCTTTCTCATTTGCATTTGGATTTTCTTCTTTCTTGTGATTTCATGGTAATGATTATATAGTTTTTGGATTCCAGATGCTGTACTCCCTTGAGGATATATTTAGGGGGTGGTCATGTGATAGTGAACTCCTGCAATTTTTTTTTTTTTTTTGGTCCAGGAAATATACTATTTCTCCCTCATTTCTGAAGGATGTTCTTGCTGGGTATAATATTATTGGCTGGCATTTTTTTCTTTTCATATTTTGAATATATCATCCTGTTCTCTTCTGGTCTTTAGGGTTTCTATTGAGATGTCTGCTGTTAGCCTTATGGAGACTCCCTTAGAGGTGACTTAACATTTCTCCCTTGCTGTTTTTAAGATTCTATCTTTGTCTTTGAGCTTTGCCAGTTTGGCTGTAATGTTACTAAGAGATGACCTGTATGGATTGAATCTGTTGGGGGATCTTTGAATCTCCTGGATCTGAAGGTCTGTATCTCTCCCTATACCTGGGAAGGTTTCCCCTTATGTTTCATTGAATAGGTTCTCAATTCCTTTTCCTTTATCCTCCCCTTTAGGAACACCCATGATTTGGATGTTTGGGCACTTCAGTTTGTCTGCTAGCTCTCTTAGATATTTTTAACATTTTTTCTTTTTTCTTTTTTTGTCCACTTGGGTTATTTTGAAAAGACCATCATCAAGATCAGAAATTCTTTCTTCTACTTCCTCTAGTCTACTGCTTAAGTTATCGGTTGAGTTTTGTGTCATGCTGAATGAATCCTACAGCTCCAGGAATTCTGTGACATTCTTTCTTAAGGCATTAATCTCTTTGTTCATTTCCTCTTTCATATCCTGGATATCTTTTCTCATTTATTTGTTTCATTTAACTGAGTCTCCTTGTATCTCATTTTGTTTTCATAAGATTGTTGCTCAGAATTCTTTTTCAGTCATTTCAAGGGTTTCTTGATCTAAGGGGTCTGGTTCTTGAGAATTATTTTATTCTTTTGGTGGTGTCATATTTCCTTGTTTTTTCATGTTTCTACTATCTCTGTGCTGATATCTAGTCATTGGGTAGAGCGGTTGTTTTTTCTATCACTCTGCAGTAGGCTTTGAGGAGATAGACTTTCTCCTGAAGATGTGTTTTATAATGACCATTGAGTGGGGTCTTTCAGTATTGGTTTTAGGTAGATGCAGTAGTGTAGTCTCTGTGTGGGTATTTGGGCTGAATTCAGTATTGGAATTGCCTGTGATGGTCTCTGTGCCCTAGGCCTTGGGAGCATTTAGTGATTACTTGTTGAAGTTGGTGATACTCTATTGGTACATCCAGGACATGAGCAAGCTCTCAGTTTCTTGGGAGAAGTGCCTCAGTGCCCTCTTTGCCTGTGGTACATGACCATGGGTGGGCCTGTTCGTACCCCAGCTAACTACTCATGAGCCTGATGCATGCATTGGGGAATACTGGTGCTCCTTGATTTCAATGGATGACCCTGATAGGGTTTTCTCTCTCCTCTTTCCTACAGGCAGAGACTCCTCCTGGGAACTTGCTTCCCCTGGTTGGAGGATGAGTTTGTGGTAATTGGGAATTTTCTTCCTTATTCTACTTGGATATCCTGGGTTTCTGTATTCTTGCGTGTTCCATGTGTGTCTCTCCCAAAATGAATGTAGTCCCATGGGCTATGCACATACCTCCCACCCCCAGGTGTGCTACTGCATATGGCAGCGTAGTTCCCCCTGTGGGTTGGACCACTGGGTCATAGGTCTGTACTTGCTCACCTCTACCCCTGGGCTCCACTGATAATTCTCCTTATGATTATGCCAACGAGTCGTCAACAGGCTAGCTATAAGACAGTAGTAGCTGCTGGTGTGACAGTGAGATCACAAGGGTGCTGGTGCCATCAGTTGGGCAGGCTGGCAAGCAGGGCCACTTTCTGGGGGCCAACAAGGTGGCCACGTGCACTGGTGCTGCCAAGTGGGCTGGCTGGTGGGAAAGAAGGTTTTTGTAATGCCTTTATTTTATTTTATTTTTTTCTGTGTTCATAAGCATATCCAGGTTGCCTGCTTTTTCTGATTCAAATCCAGGATGGATGAAGAAAAAGAAAATCAAGAGAAACCATCAGTGTCTTTCCTTGGGTCCCCAGATCCCTACCCTGTCTATCTTCTTTTCCCCTTCTTTCGGAGTCTTCTTATGTGTTTTGTATATATATAATGTCCAGGGTTTTTAAGAGTTATTTAATGAGAAGTAGAGAGGAAAGTACATCTACCTCATCTTCCCTGAAATAGATGATAAGAAATTTATTTATTTTTGAAAATAAGATTTCACATTAGTGACAAATGGTTGGAGCAGTATGAAATTAGATGTTTTATAAAAGTTTATACAATGAGGAGTGAACTAAAAGGAGAAAAGCATCATTTAGTAGTTGAGGCTGAAGACAAGGTAAAATACCAGACCGATTTCTCGAATAAATTTACCCTAAGGAGTTTGGAACTGTTAATCCTCTGCAGTGACCAAAAATTGGACACTATACACACACAAACGCACAAACACATACACACATGTATATGAGTGCTTGTGTGTTGGTGTATATGCTCACTGGAATTTTTATAGTTGAGCTGTAAGTGCTTATGTGCATGAACAAAAGAAAAAAAGAAAACAAATTAAAATATTTTACCTGCAATGACATATTTCAAATTATTCAAACTTTTATACCCAAATTGTTTCTTATTGATTTTTAATATGTAAGAAATTTGTCACAAAGAGTGTTATTCTACCACAAAAAAGTTACTTATTGTTTTTATTGCCTCAAGTTGCATACAAATTACCTCATCTCGTGTTTAGCTAAAGAAATAAAAATTAATTCCAGTGCTAAAGAAAGAAATGGCTTTAGTTAGACTTGTTAAGAGCAAGAATATCAGTCTTCATCGTGATAAATTCTTGAGTGATTTTCAGAGGTAATTTTGATTATAAATATTTTTTACTTGTTTTTTCTGTTTTTCAAGACTAACCATTGCTTTTCTGACTCATGACTTAAATAGTTCAGAAATTGTTTCGTTATCTGTCTTACATTAATATACTTCATATTTTTAGAAGGTTATCTGCTATACCTTCATTTAAGAACCAAAAAATAGCAAGTTTATTTTAAAGACCCCTAAGCGGCAATAGCTCTCCAAAAGCATTTTCATATTTGCAAAGAATATTTATTCTTAGAGGGCCACGTGGTAATTATAAACACACACACACACACACACACTCAACACTCACACATGAACCAAGAAACAGTATAGCTAATAACAAAAGGAGAAAACACAATAGTAAAAATTTTATAAGTATGATATCATTTATCCTAGAGCCAAATAATTTTAAAGATCTCAGAGGTCCTTGAGGATGTCACTGCACAAAAGCATAGTAATGTTATTAATGTCAGTGTTGCAACCCTCAGTCACAGAAAAATTTTTAGACAGCATTCAGTATGATTTTACGAAGAAAGGAAAGTAATGTAAATTAAAACAAGGAGTTAATTCTAGGTTCAACAGTTATTTTGTATGTATTTTTTGTCCTCTGCCTTAGTCAAGAAAAGATTTTAATTAACTGAAATTAACACATAAAATTCAAGACACCATAATTTAAAGTAAGGAAAATATTTTTTTAAAAAAATAGCTGACAATAAAGTGAACTAAGAATTAACTTTAAGTGTCAAGTATAATAACCTTCATTCCTAATACATATTTCTAATTATTCATTTATTTTTATTTGTATTTATGCATTTATGATTTTTTTATGTTTTGTTTATTTTTTGTTTTGTACTTTAACAGAACATTTTTAAAAAATTTATTAAATAAAAAAGTATTAGCTCTTTGATTTTAATAGATGAAATATTTATTACTGCTCTTGGAATTAAAGTTTTGACAGCATGGAAAAAGTTTAAAGTTATATATGTATTGCCTAAAAATGCATATACCTATGTATTTTATTGCTGGAATTTCATTAGTATATACTAATGTAGAAATATTATTTTTTTAAAAAGTCCTCTTAATTATGAAATACAGTAGAACTTTCTCTTGATTCTACAGATATACCCAAATTGCCATGATACAATGAATTTTATGTGAACAGATATTGTAACTTATTTTAAAACTGAATATAAATTTTCCCTGTTATTTAATGATGCTTAATTTTTCTAATCTACATTCAAATGATTAGCTTTCTTTATGAATTGTGAGTGAATCTTTATTCCTTCAGTCCTTGTTTAAATTATGGTATGTTTATATATAACATAATAATAATATCCACACTTTTTATTTATAATCGTGTTGACCTTTGAAATATAGGGTTCAGTACTTAAGACTGTACTGAATCAAGAAGAATAGTGGTTGAGGGAAAACTAGTAGATGGTATTTCCTGTTGTTTCTTAAAAGATGAGCTAAATAGCTAGAAAATATAGAACACCCCTGAGAGTTTAGAGAACACTTAATTCATTTCTCTAGTGTACAATAAATCTCTTTCTTGAACAGTTTTATTTCTCTTATCAAACAGGGCTTTACATAATGGATAGTACTGGTATAAAATGGTGACCATTGGTGAGAAATGTTGCTAGTTGTTTCAGTGATGAAGAGTGGAGAGACCTATTATAGCCCAAGTGCACACGACAGATTTAAACAGATAATTGTCATCTGCTTTGAGAATGGTTTGGGTCTTTATAAAAATACAGTTTTCCTTAGTAATATAAGCTTGAGGAACGGTAAATGGGTGTTAAGAAATCTTCCTTAAGCACATAAGCATGAGCCCTGCATCAAAGCTTATGATCCTTCTTTTCCAAGTCTATGTGCATTTCTTCCCCTGCAAAAGGTTTATATACGCTGCTTTTCTCAGCTGTATGCATGAAGTTTTTGTGATGTGGGGGAACAAAAGAGGAAAATTCAGATAAAGATAAATTTAGCCCAATTTAGTGGCATGATGACACTTTGTCTTTGATTTCTGTCTCTGCTTTAGCTTTAGGTTTCATATACAGTAGCTATAGTTAAGCTTCTAAACATTTAAAAGTTCAATTCTTTAAAAAAACAAAGAAACAAACAAAAAAAGGAGTAAGGGTTGACCCTCAGTCATTTGAGTAATGAACTCTCATAAAATCTCTTAGGCTCTCTCACAATAGATCACTTCCTGCAGCTTTGGTGAGATCAGTATTACTAGAAAAAAGAAAGGTCTTTCTAATGATAAATTTAGTTCAGGATATCTTCTATCAGTGCAAGCTCAAATGTAACAGAAAGGGGCACTGTGCCTGTTCCTGTTGACTCATCAGCTTCTCTAGAGTCATGCACTTTCTAAAGCAGGAGAAACTTGTCAAGATGATCCATGGTCCATACTAGGCTCACTTCTAAGATAATATCAGAAATAAGAAAATTTCTCTTAGCCCAGAGACAGGCAGAAACCAACACACGTGAATGTGAATAAAGCACACAAAATACTGAAAGACAACCAGCGTTTGGGGTCAGTAGTATTACAGAAGAGTGGCCATTTGTGTGCCTGAATTTAGATAAATTGTGTACAACTTTAGGAGACTTGCAAAATAATATGTGGGATGCAAACACACACACACACACACACACACACACAGTGAATAAGTATTTTCATCAAGAAGAAAAAAATTAAAAGAAAAAATTGAGACTTATATCTCAATATAAGTCATAAACACTTTCCTGATGGAGATACCATGCAACTATATTACTGACTGAATAATACAGGAAAAGCCCCTTTAAATAACGTTTGCTTTAGGGAGAAAATGTTATATACTATTTCCACAGATGCTTACATACTGAAGTCTATTTTAATTGTCCAAACTATGGAAAACAAGTTATTTTGAAGACATTATTTGAGTTACATATGGGCCCAAACTATACATTCATGTGAAATACTTTTTAAGATGATGCAATGACTGCAGGTGTGGAACGGATTGCTTAAGCACTCATTTGAATGACTGAAAAGCTAAAATAATTGAATGGTATGGGTGTAGTTAAAAGATAGAATAGTCTGTCTGTACATCAAGGTGAAGAAATTGTTTTTAAGTGATGAAGCACTTGATAATATACTAAAGACACCAGAAAAGTAGTTGTCCTAGAGCAGGAACAGAGAGAGGAATCAAAGCTACAGAAACTTACCCTGATTTAAAACAGCAATGGGACCAAGAGCTTCCAGACCAGAATCTTCAAAATTGGAAACCAAATTGCTACCCGCACTTTTAGAGGGGAAAATTCTGATTTATCCCATTTTGTGCTAGACAATTTACATCTCCCAGAAGGTCTGGGATTTAGGGTTGGGAGAAGTATAAATTTAAGTGTGTATAAACTAAAATGAATATTTTTTCTCCTGTGATGAATTACTTTTCTGGGTTTTGGCATGAGAAGCATGACCTTGGAAACTAATGTGGAGAAGAGCAATATCTCAACCATTCCCTTTGGAAAAACTAAACAATCAGTGTCTACATGGCATTGAACTGCCATTCATGAACAGTGGCCCTCCTTCCTTTTTGACACTATTATTATGTGAAATCTGTATATACTAAAAGGACAAGAAAGGAAATTGTGTGCATAGCTATCAAAATTTTCTTGAGATGTCTGAAATGCATATCGACTTGCAAATGCTGCAAATTCATTGGTTTATGAAGTTAAGTACAATAAAATATGTTAAATCCAATTTTTTTCTAAAAATTGAATAAATTCAAAATGTTTCTAATGCAATGGAGAAAATGATGGAAAACATGCATATATTATCTTTTTGTAAGACTGGCAATACAGGTTGAGTATATTTAATCAGAGAAAGTAATAAAAATAAATAAATCTCTAAAATAAAACTAGCATTTCTCCCTTTCTTTTCCCTGATCTGTTATATATGTGTTAATCACAAAGCTTAATACACATATATATATGAGTATACTCATATAGGTATACATACAAATATATATACACATATGTATATGTAATACTATGTTTAAATCAAGGTATAAAAATATATTTTAAGCAGTTCCTAAATGATCAAATGCACATCTACTTCCTAATCTTTCCCTTCCCTGCTACTCTGGAAGGGGTCATTTTGGCAGCAATACAGAGAAAGGGTTAGCTGATTTAAGCTCCAAGCAAAATTCTGAAGTTTATAGGAAAAGTATATCTACAAAGTTCATGAAAACCAGCCCTCTGATGTCCTTTCTGGAGTAACCAGGTTGATATAGATTTATAATCTCTCTTTTTCACTTGATGTTTTAAAATGACTGTAGAAGCTGCTGGCTGAAAATTAGTCGAGAAAAGTCAGGCTTTTTGTTTTTCACCATATCAGTTTCATCAGAAAGTGAAAAGGAGCACTTTCATACATTGTCCTCAAGCAATTAGCCATATATTTGGGATAAGAAATACGAACATCAGACTTCAGTCAATGCTTAGTAGATATTATGTTTCTTGGCTACTCTTGGTTCATGTGTAAATTTGGGCTGTGTTAAAAAAATTAAAATTATTAAAGATTTCTTCAGAGATATCCAAAGATAAGAAAATTTATGACTTACATTCTTGGACCTATCACTAATCTTTTAAAATATGCTAGAAATTCTACTTAACCTTTTTATATATAAATTTATTGTGAATTGAAAAAGTATAACAGTATTTCCCCTTTCCTAGTAGTTGGTGAAAGGAAGGAAAAAGAGTATGGAAAATGAGGTCCAGCTTTGAAGTTTATACCCACATTTCCACTCTTAATTTATTTGCTAAAATGCAATCATATGACCCTATCTCAACTGCAAGGAAAACCAAGCAGCAGAAGAGCACAGGAGCTTGATTATCAGGTAGTACATTCTGTCACAACTACCTGTTGCATCCTAGTTTGAAGCATTTATGAGCTACCAGAAAAAGAATTCTCTACAGTAATTTCTCTCTAATTTTTCTCCATTAGTCTGGGCTCATTTTTTCATATTTATTTGGTGGACTAAGGCTTTTTTGTCTGTTTTTTTTTATGTCTTTCTATATACAGGGTTATATACATATTTTCATTTTTCTTATTATCTATATGCTATATGATATATGTCAGTACAATGCATGCGCAATTATAAACACATTTTTCTTTTATGTGTACTTTTACATAACAAACCACCCCAAAACTTCATGATTTAAAACAAAAATATACTGTTATTACTCATTGCACTGTGTGTTAACAGGATTCAGATATGTGATCCTCACTGGTGTCTCTTATACTTACTGCAGCCAATAGTTTCTGCACTTGGAATCATCTAAAGCTCATCTCGGCTAGGTACTTTCACTCACCTGTCTGGTTCTTCAGCTGATATGGCTGGAAAGCTGTGAGCTGGCTGGTTATATTTCTCTCTGTCACAAAACCTCTTCACATAGCAACCTTGGGCTTGCTCAAAACATCTCCTTCTTGGGTTGGACTTCCTCCATGGTGGTTGAATTCTCTCAGAGACTCAGGCAGAAGCTGAAGGTGCAATATGACCTAGAATCAGAAATCTTACAATGTCAATTCTTTCACATTCTTTTGGTCACATAAGTAACTAGATCCATACTAGATTCAAGGAAAATGCAAGTAGAATTTATCTCTTTTTACAGGAGCAGCATTTAGATACAGGAAGAAAAGAAATTGCAAGTGTAAATGCAACTATAAATTCATAAATATAAATGTGCATGTATGTTATGTTTATTTTATACTCTTCCACTGTATTATGAACTTTTGAGAGCAGGGTATATTTTATTCATTACTCTTCTCCCAATGCCTTGTGCAGTACTTTATGCAATGACTTCTTAAAAATGTCTTCTTAATAAATGCACATCGGTATAGCAATAAAACATCAATGAATATCAATGGACATTTTTTATAAAACTAAGAGTGACAAACAAGAGAGTGATAAATCAAGAGAGTGATAAAACAAGAGAGTGACAAAGAAATAATGGAGAAAGAAATAAGAGGCAGGNTCCAGCTTTGAAGTTTATACCCACATTTCCACTCTTAATTTATTTGCTAAAATGCAATCATATGACCCTATCTCAACTGCAAGGAAAACCAAGCAGCAGAAGAGCACAGGAGCTTGATTATCAGATAGTACGTTCTGTCACAACTACCTGTTGCATCCTAGTTTGAAGCACTTATGAGCTACCAGAGAAAGAATTCTCTACAGTCCTTTCTCTCTAATTTTTCTCCATTAGTCTGGGCTCATTTTTTCATATATATTTGGTGGACTAAGGCTTTTTTGTCTGTTTTTTTTAAATCTCTTTCTATATACAGGGTTATATACATATTTTCATTTTTCTTATTATCTATATGTTATATGATATATGTCAGTACAATGCATGCACAATTATAAACATTTTTCTTTTATGTGTATTTTTACATAACAAACCACCCCAAAACTTCATGATTTAAAACAAAAATATACTGTTATTACTCATAGCACTGTGTGTTAACAGGATTCAGATATGTGATCCTCACTGGTGTCTCTTATACTTACTGCGGCCAATAGTTTCTGCACTTGGAATCATCTAAAGCTCATCTCGGCTAGGTACTTTCACTCACCTGTCTGGTTCTTCAGCTGATATGGCTGGAAAGCTGTGAGCTGGCTGGTTACATTTCTCTCTGTCACAAAACCTCTTCACATAGCAACCTTGGGCTTGCTCAAAACATCTCCATCTTGGGTTGGACTTCCTCCATGGTGGTTGAATTCTCTCAGAGACTCAGGCAGAAGCTGAAGGTGCAATAAGACCTAGAATCAGAAATCTTACAATGTCAATTATTTCACATTCTTTTGGTCACATAAGTAACTAGATCCATACTAGATACAAGGAAAATGCAAGTAGAATTTATCTCTTTTTACAGGAGCAGCATGTAGATACAGGAAGAAAAGAAATTGCAAGTGTAAATGCAACTATAAATTCATAAATATAAATGTGCATGTATGTTATGTTTATTTTATACTCTTCCACTGTATTATGAACTTTTGAGAGCAGGGTATATTTTATTCATTACTCTTCTCCCAATGCCTTGTGCAGTACTTTATGCAATGACTTCTTAAAAATGTCTTCTTAATAAATGCACATCGGTATAGCAATAAAACATCAATGAATACCAATGGACATTTTTTATAAAACTAAGAGTGACAAACAAGAGAGTGATAAATCAAGAGAGTGATAAAACAAGAGAGTGACAAAGAAATAATGGAGAAAGAAATAAGAGGCAGGAATAAAATTAAGTTTCAAAGGTGTTAAAGGTCCATCTCCACTAAATGAATAATTAAGACAAATTTTCAGACTTATTCTTGCAATATTAATGCTAATTTTAATTTTTTGAATTAAATAGTAGTAGCAATAACTCATTCAACCACCTACAGCAATCTGGTTACTGGCTGATATCTTTTCTTCAGTCCCAAGAAATAGAAAAATTAGTAATTACAACAAGTCAAAACAACTGACCATGGTAAGTAAATGAAGAAAAAAAAAAAAAAAAGACATTTGGACTAGGAAAGATAATAAAAGTTGCTAGAAAGTTAAGAAGAAATAATCAGAAAGAAAAGAAAATCACATATATTAAAAGATGGGAAACTATGAATTTGTAAACATTTCCCAATATCCCTGAATATTTTCCTGTAGTGATGAGTTCTTATGAGGATAATTTAAGAACATCTTAACTGAAAATATGTCACATGATCAGGTAGAAGCCCAAACTTAATTAATATAAAATAATGCATAAATTTTGACAAATTTACAGAGATATGCCAAAAGTAATTAAGTAATATCAAACATGTTACTTTTTATTAAATTTTATTACTATTTTTGACACACGTCTATAAAACTGATTTATTTGTAAGGAAAGAGATAATAATATTACAGGCAAATATATCTCTTTTGAAACTATAAACATATAAAGCTGACAAAACAGTATACATCCTGATATTTGTAGTGTAAAAGATTTGAAAATATTTTGCAATTCAAGAATATAATGTTATACAAATCTTTTTTTTTAATGTTATCTAACAGGCTTATCAGAACATTAGAGATTATATAAATTTTACTGTTTCACAACCTGTCATGTCAAAGCATTTATAAATAAAAAGAATCACAGAATTACAAAATGAAACACACCAAATTAAAGTCTCAATTGTGATCCAGGCAAATTTGCAAATTGTGCCTTTATTTCAAAAGTATCCACTTAACTTTCAATATTAAAAGCTATAATTAAAAACATAGTTCCATTAGGTAAATTGATTAATAAGCCCTAGAGAAGGGTTTATTTAAAATTACCTGTTTTAGAGCAATTAATGTTAGCTAGAAACATAAAAATAGTTCATCTGTTTCAGGCAATTTGCATACATTTAACCAATTGGAAATCTGTAGAGCTAAAACGTTTCCAAATCTTAACCCAATCAGCCAAATATTGCATATAAATCTGCTTCCAATATGCTAAATATGTCTATAATGTGTTGTATGAAAATCAATTCTTATTTTACTGGAGTTTTATGATGATACAACATTGATATTAGTCACCCAAAGGGAATATCTTATACACACACGCAATTACAAAGTTCAAATTTCACAGCCAAATGGGGAGGTACAAAAGGTTCGGTTCTCTGATAAGAATTGTGTTATATAACATTTACTCAATTAATTACTTAATTTAAAGGCATATATATAAACTTGACAGGAAACTTATTCCTAATGATTTATTCTACTTATATCAATACAGTAAAATTGTTTTCAAAAAGCAAAACTAAATTTTAAGGACTATAGAAGTAAATAGAAAAGTGCACAATTATTACAGTATTTAAAATACAATTAATTCTTCTATTTGTAACTTATTTAAGTAGCCTAATTTGCCATATACCCTTTGTGTTGGGAAACTTCTCAGACACCTTGGCTCTTGTTTTTTTGTGTGTGTGTGTTTGGTCACACTTAATTGCAATGAGTACATTTCTGACCCAGAGTGAAAGGTTATATCTCCATCATCTCCTACATATGAGTTTAGCAAAGCAGTAACATATGATTAGGAACCATTTCTATAACACTTTTTCTCTGAGTGTTCCTTCTATGTATAACTTCAAAGACCTTCTGAGGATCTGATAAAATATAGATGGAGAATGACTATATTTAAACAGTAAACATAGTAATATATAGGAAAATGCATATGCACACACATTTATTATGTTNTTTAGGACAAAATTTTTTGCTAGAGACAAAGAAAAGATATTGATTATAAAAGTATCAATTCCTTAGAAACATATAACAATTATAAATATACATGAACATAACAGAGTTCCAAAATACATAAATATAAAGCAGGCAGGATTGAAGACAGAAATAGACATTTCAACAATTACCCCTGGGTATTTCAATGCCTTATTTTCAATAATGGGCAGGGAAACTAGACAGAAGTTCAACAAGCAAATAGAACGCCAGAACAACACTATCAACGAACTAACCTTAACAGGTAACTATTGCACTCTCCACCCAAAATACATATTCTGATAAAACATGCAATATTTTCAGGATAGACCATATACTAGGCAAAACAGAAGAAAAAAA
>NW_007727773.1:61870-63751 GCF_000696425.1 Galeopterus variegatus
GGTTGCGATCTGTTGCCGGACACGAAAAAAGACAAAAAGGAAAAAAAAAAAAAAAGAAAAAAAGAAATTGGAATATAGTTTAAGATGAATAAAAAAATAAAACATATATAAAGTAAAGCAATAATAACTTTAAAAGTCAATGGTCCAAATACACTAATTAAAAGACAGAAATTGTGATAGTGGATCACAAAACAAGACCAAAATATATTTTATCGACATGAAATCCACTATAAATATAAAGACGTGCAGATTAAAGGTAAATAAATGAAGAAAGATATTCCATTATAGCACAATCAAAAGAAAACAGGAGTGGTAACTATATTAATTTCAAACAGAGCATAGTTTAGAGCAAGGAAAATTATCAGGCACAAAGAGGTTCATTACATATTGTTAAAGGGTCAACTCTCCATGAAGACAAAATAATCTTTAATGTGTATGTGTCAACATCGCATCAAAATAAGTGATGCAAAACCTGATAGGACTGCAAGTAGAAACAGATGAATCCACTATTACAGTTGGAAATTTTATCACTCTTCTATCAGAAATGGACATATCCAGCAGACAAAAAATTAGTAAGAACATGAACTCAATATCAATATCAATCAACTGGATATAATTGACATTTATAGACTACTTTATTCAACAACAGCATAATACACATTCTTCTCAAGGTCACAATGAACATTAAGTAAGAGACACCACATAATGGGCCATAAAACACATCTTAATAAATTAAAACAGTAGAAATAATACCTTGTCTGCTCCCAGACCACAACAGAATTAAACTAAAAGTTAATAACAGAAAATTAGATGAAAAAACTCAAAGTACTTGGAGAATAAACAACATGTTTTGCAATAATTAATGGGTCAAAGAAGAATTCTCTAGAAAATTTTTTAAAATATTTTGAACAAAATGAAATTGAAAAACAATTCATCAAAAATCTGTGGTATGCAATGTGAGAGCAGTGGTAAGAGGAAAATTTACAGAATTTAATGGAAATATTATAATAAAAGATAGATTTAAAATCAATAATCTAAGCTTCCACCTAAGGAACAAGTAAAAGAAGGACAAATTAAATCCAAAATAAGCAGATGACAGGAACTAATACAAATTTGAGAATAAATCAATAAAATTGAAACATAATAGCAGTAGAGAAAGTTTTTTAAAAAACAAAAGCTAGTTCTTTGAAAAAACTAATAAAATTAATAAGCTTCTGTACAGCTAACCAAGGAAAAAAGAGAGAAGATACAAACTACTAATATCAGTAGAATAGAGGTCGTTACTACAGATCCCATAGACTTTGAAAGGATAATAAAGGAATATTATGAACAACTCCATGTTCACAAATTTTATAACCTAGAGGAAATAGATAAATTTATTGAAAGACGCAATGTGTCAAAACTCATATAAGAATAAATAGATCTTGCCATTCGGCTGATATTGATTTAATAAATTGAATCAATAATTAATAATTTTACAAAACAGAAAGCACTAGGTCCAGATGGGTTCACTGATGAATTTAACCAAACATTTTAGGAAAAAATCATAAGAATTCTCTACAATCTCTTTCAGAAAATAGAAGCAGAGAGACTACTTCCTAACTTATTCTATGAGAACAGCATTACTCTAACACCAGATACAAACAACATTACAAGAGAATGACACACAAATGTATTTCATTCACATACATGCAAAAAGATGTAAGAGAATATTAGTAAATAAAAGCAAAACTACGAAATTTCTACAAGATAACATGGGATGGCCTAGAAGACCTTGAGTATGGTGATGCCTTTTTAGATACAATACCAAAGTCACAATCCATGAAAGAAATAAGTCGTAAATTGGAATTCATTAAAATTAAAAACTTCTGCTCTTCAAAA
>NW_007727773.1:64207-64864 GCF_000696425.1 Galeopterus variegatus
CATGAAAGAAATAAGTCGTAAATTGGAATTCATTAAAATTAAAAACTTCTGCTCTTCAAAAAACAATGTCAAGAGAATGAGAAGATTTAGAAAAAAAAAAATATTTGCAAAAGACAGATCTGATAAGGAATTGGTATCTAAAAAATATAAAGAACTCTTAAAACTCAACGATAAGAAAACAGATAACCCAATTTAAAAATGAACAAAAGACCTGAACTGACACCTCACCAGAGAAGATATACGAATGGCAAGTGACCATATGAAAAGATGTTCAACATCATAGGTTGTAAGAGAAATGCAAATTAACAACACACCATTATGCACACCTATTAGAATGGCTGAAATCTAAAACACTGACAATACCAAATGCTGGTGAGGACATGGAGCAACAGAAAATCACATTAATAGCTGAAAGAAATGACGTATGAAGCCATAAAAAGACACAAAGGTAACTTAAATGGATATTACAAAGTGAAAAGGCCAGCATATTAGTCAATATGTTTGGTGGATATAATCAGATTAATCTAAATTTAGCATAACAAGTTGATTAAACAAGGGATTAGCAGCTATTTTAGGCTACCATTATGTTCACAGAACCCACATGTAATAAGGTGCTTGTGACCCAGGAAGGGACATAAGAAAACAATTGGGGAGTCA
>NW_007727773.1:65028-79819 GCF_000696425.1 Galeopterus variegatus
CCCACATGTAATAAGGTGCTTGTGACCCAGGAAGGGACATAAGAAAACAATTGGGGAGTCATCAAAGTTCTCTTACATACTTTTAAATCTTTACTTTTCTGCCTCTTTAAATTTACGTTCCATAATTCTTAGTCCACATGGTAGAACACTGAAGCCTACAACCCCCACGATTACAGAGATTAGCTGGGTCAACCCAAACAGCATTTTGAAGTTTTACAGTAGTACAGACATGCTTTATTCAGGTTAAAGTGTGTGTATATGTTTTTGTGTAGAAAGAGAAAGATTAGAAAGAGGCAACAATGTTTCTGGAACCACTCATATGGGTACTAAACCTTGAACTTCTTATCTTCTTATCTCTGGTTCTGCTTATTTATCAGCCTTACTTTGTTGAGACCAGCTCTCTGTAGTTTTGCATGTGAATGCCTTTCAACACACACATGCACACATACATACATGCACACAAGTCTCCTTTATTCAGTAAAGAAAATCATTTTCTGGAAGTCATCCACGTAGTTTAACCAATTGTGACCTAGTAAGCTGAGTTTATAAATGCAATCATGGCTGCTGGAGACCACATATATGGTTGAGCTTGGAACATTCTGGAAGAAAGGGGTATGGGGGTGCTGATATGTAGGGTAGACACCCAAAAGCAGCCAGGCTCACTGGGTTTGAATTCCAGCTCTATTAATTGAGACAACTGACCTTGGGAGGGTTATCGCCTCAGTAACTGTTTCATTTGTTTAAACAATCTTCTAGATTTATTTTTAGAACTAATGAGTTGATGCATCTAAAATCACTTAGAAAATATTAATTATCTATTTTATCTACAGGGTAAATATTAATTATCTATTTTTATCAGCAGAAATTAGGCCTGCTTGGTTAAAGTGCAAGATATAATGACAAAACTAATGCAAGCAACACCAGTGAAAGTATGTTTGAACATAAAGAAAATAAAATTCTATTTGATTAAAGGAGCAAAGGGAATTAGAGTGTGGCCAAGAATATGGGAATGGAAGATTACAAAGATTCTTGAAAATGTCATTGATAAAGAAGCTTTAGCCTCAAATATCACTTTGGGTATAAAATACATAAACAAGCCTCAGTAAAAATGCTTTCCCAATGTAATCTGTATAAGGAGTCTATATATTTGCAAAGAATTATTGGTTGCAAAAGGGAAGTGAGTGTCAGTTTCAGCCTTTTGGAAGAACAGACCTATTTATTTTTTATTGGTACTGGAGCTACTAGATCATCATGTTGTTTGTCTTATCTGCAATGTCCTTTTTGGCCTTGCACTTCAGGCAAATGTAAATCAAAAGCCTTTAGAGTTACAGATCCTGATGATTCACAAGGTAATCTTGCAAACACAGCAGGGAAATATACAATTTGCAAATTGCTTAACTGACATCTCTGCTATTATCCTAAAATATTGTTGATATAGAACTCATTTTATAATATTTCAGCTTGATTATATTTTAAAACTTTACCTTTCTCGAGATAAATGTATTGCCTCCCATTTGCATACTTTTTGTTGTTGCTGTTAAATTGTATTAGTATTGAAGGGAAAGATGCTTTATTTCAGGAAGTCCAAAAGTTATTTTTGAATGAGTTATTCTTAAATTTGTTAAACTTCTATTGAATTATTTTAAAAAATTCTTTGCACTAGAATTGCTTATAATTACAAATTATGATTGGATTTGCCTATGAACTAACATTACAACATTCCTAAAGATTTTCAGTTTTGGAATATATTTATTCCATGAAAAATGGCCATTGAATGTAGAATTCATCTTTGGTGCTTTTAAATGATGATAATATTGTTAAACAGTGCATTTTTAATCATCTAATATACATTTGCTACAATGAGCATTAAAATGTACTTACTAATGTTACACAAGGCTTTTTCAACAAGTAACTCAAGCTGCAAAAATATAGCCCTCAAGCTATATTCTCACAGTCTTCTATACAGTGTCATTGTCATTGTGACTTTAATGCAGACATATAATTTAATACACATTTAAATAATAAAACTGAAATTATTTTCATATATTAAAAAATTTTCTTGCCATCTATAGTGTCAAGTAGATATTACAAGGTTTAGTTGGAGAAATACGGTTCTGAGCAAAGAGTACGAGACTAGAAGATGGTTTGACGGCAAGTAATATAATCTCCTGTAAATAAGAAAAAGGGAGACTGGTACAAATTACCCTGCTAGTTTTAACCATTAATTATTGTACTTTAAACTTCAATTGCTGGAGAATAAGCAAGATTGTGAAATATTATACACTTTTACACAAATATATATATATATACACACACACACACACACACACACACAAATATGTTCATATGAGGATACTTCAAAAAGTTCATGGAAAAACAAAATTGAAAGATAATATGAATCTTTTCATGAACTTTTTGAAGTAATCTTGTGTCTGTGTGTGTGTGTGTATATATATATGTACTTGTAAACATATATATTCTGTTATAAAACTGTATTTTTAATTTTTATTTAGGTATACATTTTAAGTCCTTTAGAGTTAAAATTAAATGAGGGAAAATTGGAATTTAAATGGTAAGAAGAGAAATGTTTTCTTTGATTGAGAAATATTTTTATTCAGGTAAAAGATTGATTTAGAATTTGAAGTTCACCTTATCTGCAGACATTCAACACAATTTGATTCAGATTATATCAGTGCAACTAAAGAAATCCATTTTGATCCACTACTCATTTAGAATTGACATCAATGTGAGCAAGTATTGAGAAAAAAAGGAAGACAAAAGACCTAAAGCATATATTTAGAATTAATCTGAGTTAGACATCTTAGTGTCAGTCTAGGACTTTTATAGGGAAATACATGGGGAGAGAAACTATTAGAGAATGTCTAGCAGTCGGAGCAGGGCAGGGATTTCTTCATCATCTGACATACAAAAAGTCATTTGCCAAGATGGCGCAAGCTGGAGATGGTTTATGTTGAGAAGGGAGGAGTGGGGAAGTGTGCAGCTGGGAGTGAAGAAGAGCTGGATGAGGCACCGGTGTTCACATCTTCTGCGAGTCTTTTAATAACAACTTGCTATGTTAATTATGTATGGAAAAGTAAATTCCACCTTACTTTTTTAATATCCTTTTAAAGGGCAATTTTTTTAGAAAGAACGTCTCTATGGAAAAGATTGCATTAAGGTTTTATGTGTTTGACAATATTGCAGTGTTTTAAATTCTAAGATGTATCCCCCCTTGCTCCTCGTGTTTATATTACCCATTAATATTTAATATTCATTTAATACAGGAACTTATGTGTTTGACAATATTGCAGTGTTTTAAATTCTAAGATGTATCCCCCCTTGCTCCTCGTTGTTTATATTACCCATTAATATTTAATATTCATTTAATACATGAAGATACTACTCTGTTCTTTTTCTCTAGAATTTTCCAATTCTTATCAATACCACACATCAAAATGGAAATTGATTCTGAAGAAGTTGAAATAAATGCAATTTGTATTTTTACATCAGTGAAGAGTTTTTGAATCTGGAAAATTTGAAGACATTCTTTTCGTTTTTCAATTATTGACTATATATTGCACTTTAATTTTGATTCATCTGCCCTCCATGTATAAAGCATTAAGGTAGGTCTTACAGATGACATATTTGAACACATTCCTTCACCTATGTAAAAACAAACAAACAAAAAGAAATGGCCGTAATACAACATTTTAGGGTGAAAGAAACTACTTTTCAGGTTTAGCATGGAGAAAACGTGGCCAGCTGTGATACTAAATACTAAATGATGTGTAAGACCTTTAATTACAAAGGTAAATATAATTATATTGATTTAAATATGCATAATTTAAACCCAGGTGTTTATACTGTCCAGTTAAGGTTTGAGATCAGGGAATCTAAGTAATTTCCCTAACCAGCATGAGAGCATAACTGTGATAGTGGCCTTTAGGTCTTCAAAATATACATCCTGGTGACAATTAAAAGGGATCTGCGTTAACCATAAAATACATAGATGTATGAGAAGTGAATAGCAGGAAATGGGCTTTGTGTAGTTTCATAGTTCTTTCTGAAGCTTCCTGAGGACAATGAAGTAGAAATGGATTGAGACAAAGCTTTATTTATCCATGTAAAAATTCCAGAAAGACATTGTTCACAGGAAAGAATGTGTAATAGCAGGAAAAATAACACTTGCCCACTGTATTAATCCAGAAGTGAAGTAAAAAGAACTCTGAAGGGAGTAGAAGATTAGACAGGAGAGAAGAGGAGGAGAGAGCACAGAAGTTAGTTCTTCCTTTAAAAGAAAATTCTTTGCAGTTTTCAGGCAATTCTGCCCCTCTATCCTTTGCTTTTACTACTTTTATGCAGCAATTGCAAATTTTGCCAACCTGAAAGATTTTGAAATGTTAATACCTCATTGGCACCATTCATCATGCTCTCATTTGAGACTTTATGGTAAACCTGAGTAGGAAGATATTGAGGAAGCAGAATATGATAACTGTGGAAGAGAAAGACTGTAAGAAGAAAACAGATTTACTGAAGATAGGCAAGACATGTTGAGTAGAAGCATAAACAATGAAACGTTTGAAATTGAGTTGCAGTATGTATATTAATAAATGTGACCCCAATTTGAAACAGGAGTTGATTTCTTCTTTGCATGTCCAATGTGAAAAACAAGGTCTCAATAAATATGAGATACATATTTTAAATATATTTCTGAGCTATTGAAATAAATGCCCTGTTTTTAAAAACTTTATAAATTAGCATTTTAATAATGCCTATTGCATATCTAATGTAATTGAATTTTATCCTAATAATAGCTGATTAACAATATAATTTGTACACACTTTATTATGAAAAAATTTTTATTTATGAGATTATAGCGGGTGAAGTTTCTGGTTCTCAGGACCACTAGCCAATTACAAAAGAAACACTGCCAAAATTATATCATCATCATAAAATATTTAAACCCCCTTTTTTTCTCAGAGATGGCTGATGAAACAGAAGCTATGAAGATATAAATGTTGGTCAGGGTATACACATATTTTGAACAGAGAAGATAGATTAAATAGATAGAAAGATAGATTCCCAACTGATGTACAAAATTCTTTTGATCAGTTTTGGATGCATCTGCTCATGGTCTGGAAGTGAAGTATGAAATAAAAAGAAAAGATTATATACCCTTTCACCCCCAATATCAAATTTTAGAATACAGCTTCAACAAACACACTGCTCTCTGGGAAGCCCTACTTGATGATTATCCAACTTCATCATATTTGAACAGGGTGTGTCCTTAAAGGACACATGGTTTTCACAACCTCCCAGCCTAAAGGGTGTGTTAAGGATTGCTGATTAATCACGTGCTTTTTTGTCTGAGCTTATGGTTTCTCTGGCATCCAAATACTTCAATATGTAATATTTTCATCTGTTTCACTTCCCTGTGGCATCAAATCCATCTAAAATAAAGATCTATACTAAATATTTTTCAGAGTTACACTATTTTGTTTCTAGCTCTCTTGTCTCTCTCTCAATTTAATAGTTAGAAAGAACAATATTTAATGGCTGAGACCAGATGGAATAATAGGTGGGAAGGCCATATATTTGATCTGTTTTGCACCAGAAAACTGAATCCCTCTGAAAGCTGAATCACTTTGATACCAGGCCCATATTTCTGAAAGCCTTTTCTCTTATATCTCACTGGGATCTAGAAACATTTGGCTCATCCAATATATGAACATCACATACTTCTGTACCATCTTTATTTGCTTTAATTCTACTTGCAGAACTGGCTAATTTTTTCATGAACGTATCTTTATAGTTTTTCATTGTCAAATGCAATCAATAAAAATCAGCATATATTACTAAAATTCTGTTTCCAAATTATTCCCTGAGAAATACTAGCTCAGTAGTCATGTAGTCTCACTTCCAAGTTACCATAGGTGATTTTTTTCCCTCAAATTCTTTGGCAGCATATAGATGGGTTTTCAGCAGTGCAGCCTGCTTTATCTTTTTAACACACTTACTTTTGTAAGAATTCTATGCCAATGTTAACTATTTTTGATTTCTTTTGTCTCTGTAAACTAACCATTCTAATTAACAATTATTCCAGAATCTGACTGGCTTTCTTGCTTATTCCATAAATCAACACAGTCAGTTGCTCCTTTCCAATGAAAAGGACTGAGGCTCCATACTACGAAACATTTGGATAGAAGAAAGCAGTGTTGTCTTTCAGTCAACAGATGAGGGGGGGGAAGAGAAAGAGAGGTCACTTTGTCATATCAGCTCATGAGTAAATTTGAAAGTTAATTTTATGACCCTATCAAGAAGCAAGAAGCAAGAAGAATGTTTTGCACCAGAAAACTGAATCCCTCTGAAAGCTGAATCACTTTGATACCAGGCCCATATTTCTGAAAGCCTTTTCTCTTATATCTCACTGGGATCTAGAAACATTTGGCTCATCCAATATATGAACATCACATACTTCTGTACCATCTTTATTTGCTTTAATTCTACTTGCAGAACTGGCTAATTTTTTCATGAACGTATCTTTATAGTTTTTCATTGTCAAATGCAATCAATAAAAATCAGCATATATTACTAAAATTCTGTTTCCAAATTATTCCCTGAGAAATACTAGCTCAGTAGTCATGTAGTCTCACTTCCAAGTTACCATAGGTGATTTTTTTCCCTCAAATTCTTTGGCAGCATATAGATGGGTTTTCAGCAGTGCAGCCTGCTTTATCTTTTTAACACACTTACTTTTGTAAGAATTCTATGCCAATGTTAACTATTTTTGATTTCTTTTGTCTCTGTAAACTAACCATTCTAATTAACAATTATTCCAGAATCTGACTGGCTTTCTTGCTTATTCCATAAATCAACACAGTCAGTTGCTCCTTTCCAATGAAAAGGACTGAGGCTCCATACTACGAAACATTTGGATAGAAGAAAGCAGTGTTGTCTTTCAGTCAACAGATGAGGGGGGGGAAGAGAAAGAGAGGTCACTTTGTCATATCAGCTCATGAGTAAATTTGAAAGTTAATTTTATGACCCTATCAAGAAGCAAGAAGCAAGAAGAACTGAGAAATACAGTTTAGCTATTTTCCTAGGAATAGAAAAATGCTTTGGTGAGCACATATCACATCTACATATATGTGTCTTGGTCACCAAATAACCATTTCTTATGCCATCTCACACTTAGAACGCACTTTCTCAAGCAAGACTAAGACAAAGTCTCACTGAGTTATACTGTCTAATGAAAATATAGGATCTTCAACTGTTCTGGAATCCTTTCCATGTGTTTTGTGGTTTAGATGTGATTCCTGTAAGTTTCGTGAACGGTACACTAAAGAGAAAAGTTATCTCCACATTCACCCCTTCACACACATTGTATACAATTCAAGTTTTTAAAACATCAGTTATAAAATAAAAGAATGTAAGACACAGAACAAAATGATTCTTGGCAATGTAAAATTCTCTGCATCCAGCAGTGTAAAGATTACCTAGACTTGCAGGGGAACAAAAAATGCAGTGACTTAACGGAAGTCTGAAAACTCAGATTCTTTGGTTTGGGGCAATAGTTTTCATTGGCACCATAATGATCTCAAAAATTATAATTCTCTATTAACTACCAGTTATTTCTATCTGGTAGTTACCACCATGGTAGTTAGGTCTTTCTTAATATAGCCCTCAGTATTCTTTTATTCCGTTCTTTTATTCTCCACTCCCTCTCCTCCCCCAAATTCTTCTCCGTTCTTCACATTAATGGTGGTTATTTTGAGGGTCTCAGGTACAAAAAGGAAGNTTATGTGTTTGACAATATTGCAGTGTTTTAAATTCTAAGATGTATCCCCCCTTGCTCCTCGTTGTTTATATTACCCATTAATATTTAATATTCATTTAATACATGAAGATACTACTCTGTTCTTTTTCTCTAGAATTTTCCAATTCTTATCAATACCACACATCAAAATGGAAATTGATTCTGAAGAAGTTGAAATAAATGCAATTTGTATTTTTACATCAGTGAAGAGTTTTTGAATCTGGAAAATTTGAAGACATTCTTTTCGTTTTTCAATTATTGACTATATATTGCACTTTAATTTTGATTCATCTGCCCTCCATGTATAAAGCATTAAGGTAGGTCTTACAGATGACATATTTGAACACATTCCTTCACCTATGTAAAAACAAACAAACAAAAAGAAATGGCCGTAATACAACATTTTAGGGTGAAAGAAACTACTTTTCAGGTTTAGCATGGAGAAAACGTGGCCAGCTGTGATACTAAATACTAAATGATGTGTAAGACCTTTAATTACAAAGGTAAATATAATTATATTGATTTAAATATGCATAATTTAAACCCAGGTGTTTATACTGTCCAGTTAAGGTTTGAGATCAGGGAATCTAAGTAATTTCCCTAACCAGCATGAGAGCATAACTGTGATAGTGGCCTTTAGGTCTTCAAAATATACATCCTGGTGACAATTAAAAGGGATCTGCGTTAACCATAAAATACATAGATGTATGAGAAGTGAATAGCAGGAAATGGGCTTTGTGTAGTTTCATAGTTCTTTCTGAAGCTTCCTGAGGACAATGAAGTAGAAATGGATTGAGACAAAGCTTTATTTATCCATGTAAAAATTCCAGAAAGACATTGTTCACAGGAAAGAATGTGTAATAGCAGGAAAAATAACACTTGCCCACTGTATTAATCCAGAAGTGAAGTAAAAAGAACTCTGAAGGGAGTAGAAGATTAGACAGGAGAGAAGAGGAGGAGAGAGCACAGAAGTTAGTTCTTCCTTTAAAAGAAAATTCTTTGCAGTTTTCAGGCAATTCTGCCCCTCTATCCTTTGCTTTTACTACTTTTATGCAGCAATTGCAAATTTTGCCAACCTGAAAGATTTTGAAATGTTAATACCTCATTGGCACCATTCATCATGCTCTCATTTGAGACTTTATGGTAAACCTGAGTAGGAAGATATTGAGGAAGCAGAATATGATAACTGTGGAAGAGAAAGACTGTAAGAAGAAAACAGATTTACTGAAGATAGGCAAGACATGTTGAGTAGAAGCATAAACAATGAAACGTTTGAAATTGAGTTGCAGTATGTATATTAATAAATGTGACCCCAATTTGAAACAGGAGTTGATTTCTTCTTTGCATGTCCAATGTGAAAAACAAGGTCTCAATAAATATGAGATACATATTTTAAATATATTTCTGAGCTATTGAAATAAATGCCCTGTTTTTAAAAACTTTATAAATTAGCATTTTAATAATGCCTATTGCATATCTAATGTAATTGAATTTTATCCTAATAATAGCTGATTAACAATATAATTTGTACACACTTTATTATGAAAAAATTTTTATTTATGAGATTATAGCGGGTGAAGTTTCTGGTTCTCAGGACCACTAGCCAATTACAAAAGAAACACTGCCAAAATTATATCATCATCATAAAATATTTAAACCCCCTTTTTTTCTCAGAGATGGCTGATGAAACAGAAGCTATGAAGATATAAATGTTGGTCAGGGTATACACATATTTTGAACAGAGAAGATAGATTAAATAGATAGAAAGATAGATTCCCAACTGATGTACAAAATTCTTTTGATCAGTTTTGGATGCATCTGCTCATGGTCTGGAAGTGAAGTATGAAATAAAAAGAAAAGATTATATACCCTTTCACCCCCAATATCAAATTTTAGAATACAGCTTCAACAAACACACTGCTCTCTGGGAAGCCCTACTTGATGATTATCCAACTTCATCATATTTGAACAGGGTGTGTCCTTAAAGGACACATGGTTTTCACAACCTCCCAGCCTAAAGGGTGTGTTAAGGATTGCTGATTAATCACGTGCTTTTTTGTCTGAGCTTATGGTTTCTCTGGCATCCAAATACTTCAATATGTAATATTTTCATCTGTTTCACTTCCCTGTGGCATCAAATCCATCTAAAATAAAGATCTATACTAAATATTTTTCAGAGTTACACTATTTATTTTGTTTCTAGCTCTCTTGTCTCTCTCTCAATTTAATAGTTAGAAAGAACAATATTTAATGGCTGAGACCAGATGGAATAATAGGTGGGAAGGCCATATATTTGATCTGTTTTGCACCAGAAAACTGAATCCCTCTGAAAGCTGAATCACTTTGATACCAGGCCCATATTTCTGAAAGCCTTTTCTCTTATATCTCACTGGGATCTAGAAACATTTGGCTCATCCAATATATGAACATCACATACTTCTGTACCATCTTTATTTGCTTTAATTCTACTTGCAGAACTGGCTAATTTTTTCATGAACGTATCTTTATAGTTTTTCATTGTCAAATGCAATCAATAAAAATCAGCATATATTACTAAAATTCTGTTTCCAAATTATTCCCTGAGAAATACTAGCTCAGTAGTCATGTAGTCTCACTTCCAAGTTACCATAGGTGATTTTTTTCCCTCAAATTCTTTGGCAGCATATAGATGGGTTTTCAGCAGTGCAGCCTGCTTTATCTTTTTAACACACTTACTTTTGTAAGAATTCTATGCCAATGTTAACTATTTTTGATTTCTTTTGTCTCTGTAAACTAACCATTCTAATTAACAATTATTCCAGAATCTGACTGGTTTTCTTGCTTATTCCATAAATCAACACAGTCAGTTGCTCCTTTCCAATGAAAAGGACTGAGGCTCCATACTACGAAACATTTGGATAGAAGAAAGCAGTGTTGTCTTTCAGTCAACAGATGAGGGGGGGGAAGAGAAAGAGAGGTCACTTTGTCATATCAGCTCATGAGTAAATTTGAAAGTTAATTTTATGACCCTATCAAGAAGCAAGAAGCAAGAAGAACTGAGAAATACAGTTTAGCTATTTTCCTAGGAATAGAAAAATGCTTTGGTGAGCACATATCACATCTACATATATGTGTCTTGGTCACCAAATAACCATTTCTTATGCCATCTCACACTTAGAACGCACTTTCTCAAGCAAGACTAAGACAAAGTCTCACTGAGTTATACTGTCTAATGAAAATATAGGATCTTCAACTGTTCTGGAATCCTTTCCATGTGTTTTGTGGTTTAGATGTGATTCCTGTAAGTTTCGTGAACGGTACACTAAAGAGAAAAGTTATCTCCACATTCACCCCTTCACACACATTGTATACAATTCAAGTTTTTAAAACATCAGTTATAAAATAAAAGAATGTAAGACACAGAACAAAATGATTCTTGGCAATGTAAAATTCTCTGCATCCAGCAGTGTAAAGATTACCTAGACTTGCAGGGGAACAAAAAATGCAGTGACTTAACGGAAGTCTGAAAACTCAGATTCTTTGGTTTGGGGCAATAGTTTTCATTGGCACCATAATGATCTCAAAAATTATAATTCTCTATTAACTACCAGTTATTTCTATCTGGTAGTTACCACCATGGTAGTTAGGTCTTTCTTAATATAGCCCTCAGTATTCTTTTATTCCGTTCTTTTATTCTCCACTCCCTCTCCTCCCCCAAATTCTTCTCCGTTCTTCACATTAATGGTGGTTATTTTGAGGGTCTCAGGTACAAAAAGGAAGGCTTATTATTCAGTTTCAAAGGCTAAGTATTAATACACCTTTTTGGCTTGAAGGATTTCTCAACCTACAACTGCTCCCTCTAGGTACTATTTAGGGTTGAAAAGAGGTTGGATTCTGCCATATTTTGAGTATGTTCCACAGAAGTTCATGTGTTGTGGATGAGCTTGGAGAAACTTATGTTGAGTGAAATAAGCAAAGCACAGAGAGATAAATGCCACATGTGCTCACTGATATGTGGGAGCTAAGAGAGAAAGAAGGAAGGAAAGAAAGACCACAGTGGTGCGTTGGACTTGCAGAGGGAGAGAACATACCTAGGGATACAAAGTGGGGTGGGGAAAGGGGTATGGGGAGGAGGTTGGGGATAATTGAGGGGATAATCGGGTGGGGGACAGGGGTACAATCACAATTTGTGGTAATGGGCATGCTGCCAGTATGGATCTGGGCACTTAGGCAGGAGTGATGACAATTTGCTTTGTACTCCATGAATATTCATAACCAATACAAATAAATAAATAAATAAAAGTTCATGTGTTGGAAACTTAATTCTTCAGTGCAGCAGTGTTGGGAGGTGGTGCCTAATGGGAGGTGTTTGAGTTATACAATAGTTTTCTTCTGCTTACATTTCACTGAGAATTGCCTTATTTCTTGGATTAATTTAATAGCTAGTGGTTATTACTAGCCAATATGTAGCCAACAATGTAAAAGTTATTTTCTCTGGCCACTAGTCTACCCTTGCTCTAACCCCTCTCACCAAGCCTTACTTTCAGACAAGTATTGTACACGTAACTGGCAGAATACAAAGGGTATTAATTTTGTAACTTTCTTAGAGCTTGGGAACTTTCTAAAATGTGGGTTAATATTTGTAAATGTAAGCTGTAGTTTCAGCTGTATGCTACCCAAAGAGAGTTTAAGACATCTACCAATTAATTATTCAATACTTTAGGCACTGTAAAATATTACTGACAGACATTTGGGGAAATTAATAAAGCAAAATCAAGTAAAATCCAATTGGATCCCTTTAAGATAGCTGTATGATTAAATGAGGACCCCATGAGTTTTGTTTAAACAAGACTCCTAAGTATGGAGAACAGAATTAATCTATATGGGAAGAATGAATAAAGTTAAGGCTGAAATAGGTATGGTGATTTTAGAATGTTAAGGGTAATCTGGAAGCAGACTAGAGGAGGAGGTAGAAGCTATTTAGTAGTTTTCTATTGCTCGTGGGGTTGAGAATTCTGTGAGCTTCTCCCAACAAATTTAGTTAGTTATTTTTCTTTCATTTCTTTTTTTAAATTTGTTAATTTTTTAAGTAGAACATCTTTTTTCTAGTCCAAATGATTATTGTTTATTATCTCCAACAAATAAATCAGAGAAAAATGTGCACTTTCCCCCACATTATTAACACATGACCAGGAGTGGTGTAAATGTACTAATTGATTCTTCTGAATTACTGATAAATGCTTGCATCCACTCTGTTTTCAGTCTGGCATTAGCGTACTTTTGCTTATTTTAGTACTTTCCACTAGCACTAACTCAGGCTCTTTTACTTTTCCACCACTTAAGTTGGCTGTTGCTTTACAGTTCTTTTGTTCAGCTCTTATCCCAGCTTCGCCTTTAGCAAACCAATACATTCAAACTAAGGGAAAGTACCATTTTGAACTTTCATTTTCTGCCCAACCCTCTTTTTTGTTTGTTTGTTTGTTTGTTTTACTTTGCTTTTTTAGATCATTACAAATCCCACTCACACCCCTAATCTTGTTGCTCACAATATCCAAGAGTCACCTTTTTGTGCTTGGTCCCAGTGAACCCATGTTGTTTCCCAAGGATTGCCATGTTCATCTCTACATACCTTCAAAAATTCTCTAACATTTTTCCAGGGATTGTTGAGGGCAGCAAGCTGTTGTTTCTGCAATTTAGCAGTACATTTCCATATTTCCTATCTTCTGCTCACTTGACACATATTAATTGCTCATGTTTATGGGGTACTGAGTTATATTTCAATACTAGTATATAATATGTGAGGATCAAATCAGAATAATTAGCAAATCCACCATTGCAAAAATTTATCATTTCTTTTGATGAGGATATTTGAGTTCCTCTCTTCTAGCCATTTGAGAACATATAATAAATTATTGTTATAGATGCTTAGCACTACTGTACATCACAAGAACTTATTTTTCTGCCTTGCTGTACTTTTGTATCCATTAACAAACTTCCCCCTATCCCCCTTCCCTCCTTCTCTTCCCAAACTCTAGTAACCACAATTCTGCTCTCGACTTCCAAAAGTTCAACTTCTTTTATAGATCCTATATATGAGTAAGAACATGAGGTATTTATGTTTCTGTGTCTCACTTATTGCACTTGACATAATATCTTCCAGGCTCACCCATTTTGCTGCAAATGACAGGATTTCATTTTTTTTAATGGCTGAGTAGAATTCCATTGAGTATGTATACCACATTTTCTTTATGCATTCATCTGTTGATGGACACTTGGGTTGATTTCAAATCTTGATTATTGTGAATAGTGTTGCAATATGCATGGGGGTGAATATATCTCTTCAATATACTCATTTCCATTCCTTTGGTTATATACCCAGTAGGGGGATTATTGTTTCATATGGTAGTTCTATTTTTAGTTTTTAGGGGAATCTCCATATTATTTCCTATAATGGCTATCCTAATTTACATTTCCATCAACAGTGTACTGAAAATTTCCTTTTTCCACATTCTCACCAGCATTTATGATATTTTGTCCTTTTGATAATAGCCATCTTAACTGGGGTAAGATAAAGCTCATTGTGGTTTTGATTTGCATTTCCCTGATGATTAGTGATGTTGAGTATTTTTTCATAAAACTGATGGCCATTTGTGTGTCTTCTTTGGAGAAATATCTATTCAAATTCTTTGTCCATTTTTTAATTGATTTACTTGGTTTTCTGCTGTTGAGTATTTAAAATTCCTTGTATATTCTGGACATTAATCTTTTGTGACATGAATAGTTAGCAAATATTTTATCCTGTTCTGTTGGTTGCCCCTTCACCCTGTTGATTGTTTCTTCTACTGTGCAGCTTTGAAGTTTGATATAAACCCATATGTCTATTTTGTTGTTGTTGCCTGGGCTATAGAAGTCTACTCCATAAAATTTTTGCCCAGTGTCTTGGTGCAACATTAGGTTGTTTATATGAAATATTTCTATTTTGTTATTGTTGTTGTA
>NW_007727773.1:80452-84664 GCF_000696425.1 Galeopterus variegatus
TGTCTTGGTGCAACATTAGGTTGTTTATATGAAATATTTCTATTTTGTTATTGTTGTTGTAATCTTTTATTGCAATAACTTCCTTCTTAGCTTTTGCTGTATCCTATAAATTTCAGTATATTATGTTTCTATTCTCATCTGCTTCAAGACATATTTTTATTACCTGCTTAATTTCTTCTTTGATCCATTGGTCATTGGTCATCATCATGTATTCATGCAGTTCCCAAAGTTTCTCTTGTGATTGATTTCTATTTTTATTATATTGTGGTCTAAAAAAGATACTTGATAGAGTTTTCATTTTTAAAAATTTTTCGAGACTTCATTTGTGACCTAACAGGTGGTCCATCCTGGAGCATGATCAGTGTACTGACGAGAAGAATGTATATTCTGCAGTTGTTGGACAAAATGTTCTATAAATGTCTATTGGGTCCATTTGCGCTGCAGTGTTGTTTAAATCAAATGTTGCTCAGTTGATTTTTTGTCTGTGTAATTTGTCCAGTGCTGAAAGAGGGGTGTTGAAGTTCACAACTTATCTTGTATTGGAATCTATCTCTTCCTTTAAATTCATTAATATTTACTATATATGTGTGTGTTCTGATATTGGGTACATATATATTTACAGTTTTTATATCCTCTTGCTGAATTGATCCCTTCACCACTATTTAATGCCTCTCTTTGTCTCTTTTTATAGTTTTTGTTTACTATATCTGATATAAGTATATCTGCTTCTGCTCTTTTTTGGTTTCTACTACCATCTTTTTCAATTCTTTCACTTTTAGTCTACATTTGCCTTTACAGGTTAGTGAGTTCCTTGTAGGCAGCATATAGTTGGTCCTTGTGTATTAATCCATTTGGAAATTCTATATCATTTCAACTGGGAATTTAATTTATTTAAATTCAAGGATTTGTTGAAAGGTGTTGCCTTACTACAGACATTTTGATAACTGTTTTATGGCTGTTTTGTATATTACTTGTTCCTTTGTTTTTCTGTTACTGCTGGTCTTACTACTTGATGGTTTATGTAGTGATAACATATAATTTCTCTTCCCCTTTTGTGTATCTGCTGTACCAGTGAGTTTTATTCCTTTAAATATTATTATAATCTTTGCTTTCAGATGTAGGACTTCCTTAAGAATTTCTTAATGAGCCAGTCTAGTTGTGATAAAAGCCCTCAGTTTTTGTTTATCTGAGAAAGACACTACTTCTCCATCACTTTTACAGTATAGCTTNTCTCGTAACCTTTAAGCTGATTGGAGGATGTAAAAACCTCCCTTCCCCATTTGCCTTTAAACGCAAGTGCTCGTGTGATAATAAACGGAACTGCTCGACAGAACCCCCACCGCGTCTGAGTGTCCTTTAACTGGGCTGGTTGGGACCGGCAGCTGAGCTCACCTCTCTTCACGGTTCTCTTCCCCTGTCTCCTTCCAAAGGGGACCAAAGGGAAAGAGTAATCCCGGCCATTCACTCACCCACCAAAAGGAACAAGGCTAGGGCTGTTCAGGTTGGCCGGCGGCGAACCCGACAGAGTGGTGCCCTGTGTGAGGCGTTTTTTAAAACTTGTGGGTGAAAGGCAAGTGAGTGAAGCCCCTGGCTACTCAGTCTTGAAAGAAGGTCGATGAAGGGTGTTCAACCCGCGGAGTGGCCCCTGCAACCATGGTAGTCGCCGTGAATTAATCTGCCTGAGTGTCAGGGTGAGTACCATAACAGGGGGAAGTCCCTGTACTTCTCTGCCTTGTTGCTTCCCTTTGTCCCTTCCTCGCGGAGCAACATGGGAGGTGTGTGTGTAAAGAGTGACAAGACAGCCTGCAAAGCTCTAAGGTACATGTTAAAAAGCAGAGGCCTAGAAATATCTGACTCCATGGTCACCAATGCCTGGTGTCATGTGGTGAAGGTAGCCCCTTGGGCACCTTCATCTGACTTGTTCTTGTATGAGACTTGGAACTGGGTTCAGACCCTGCCCAGAAAGAACAAGATTAGTCACGGGCTAGACCCCCTCTTAGGGTTCTACATAACCATCTCTGCCCTAAAGCTTTGCTTCCGTCCCGAGCATCAGGAAGGGGCAGAAATGGATTGGGCACAGTTCGATGAGGAGAGAAAAAAGGAAACAAAGCTGCCAATGCAAGGCCCTGAGCCACTGAGTGATACCTACGCCCCTACCCTGTCACTCCACCAAATTTTAATCGAAGGAGAAAAAGTGGCACCTGAAGAAGTGGAGGAGGCTAGCCCACCTTTAAAAACACCCCAAGCAGAGCTGCAGGCTTTTCCTGTTGTGGCTCGCTGGGAACCCCCAGCCGCCCACAGCCTGTGGGAGGGAGCAGCCCTTCAGGCCTATCTGGTGAACATTGCCCCCGGTGGAAATAGGCCGGCCGCTTGGTACCCTTGGGAAGCTCATGACCTTAAAGAACTGAAAAAGGCTGTCGCAGAGGATGGGCCCAATTCCCCATGGGCAGAAACCATCCTCCAGGGCTTAGTGCACCAACCCTGCACAACCCAAGATGGGAAAATGCTCTGTAGGGCTGTCCTCCCTCCAAATTTGTTTATCAAATTCTGCGCCTTCTTTAAGGAAGAGTGCCATGTGCAGGCAGCGATAAATCAAGCAGCCAACCCACCCAACCCTATCAGTTTCGGCATGCTGTCTGGAACAGCAGATCAATTTAGTACTGGAATCCAACAGGCTGCTATCCCAGCCAACTACGAGGACCAGGTTAGGGCAACAGCATTAGCTGCATGGAAAAACTTGGCTGAAGGGCCCAGTGAGCCCGCAATGGCCAGGGTCACCCAGCGACCCTCCGAGGACCTGCCCTCTTTCATAGTTCGGGTAGAACAGAGCATACAGAGAAAGTTTCCCCCGGGTCCTCTCCGGGACCAGTTTGTAAAAATGCTAGTGTGGGACGGCATGACTGCCGACCACAAGCTTGCCTGTGCCGGCTCAAAGATCATTCTATGGAAAAGTGGGTCATTGCCAGTAGAGGTGTTGGAAGCTACCAACAACAAACCAGGGCCTTAACTTCTGCTCTACAAGCTCAAGCGGAAACTTCTGCTCTACAAGCTCAAGCGGAAATCCTTGCAGGTGCTATGACCCAGGCTCTTAGTGTCAGGATCCCTAAGGATAGCCCCAGCCAACCCTCCCATAGGGGTCAATATTATGGCTGTGGGGAACAAGGTCATTTCAAAAGGGACTGTCCCAACTGGAAAAATAAAAACCTTCCCTCTACGCCGTGCCCCAGGTGTGGTAAGGGGCTTCATTGGAAGCGTGAGTGCCAGTCTAAGTTTGACAAGGATGGAAAGCCTTTAAAGTAGAGGAGGGGCAATCCCCAGCCCCGTCACCCCAAGGGGATACAAAGCCAGCACCTCCATGCCCTACCAGGCGGCCAGTAACCCCGGCTCATTGGACTATACCTATAGTTCCTGGTTTAAGACCAAAAATGAAACTTAAAATTCAAGGCAAAGAGTTTTGATGCCTTGTTGACATGGGGGTGGATCAAACAGTCCTTAGACAGGAAGAAGTCCCTTCAAGCTGGAAGTTAGTTCCAGGCCCCCAAATTTTGGGGGTAGGGGGAAAACCCCAATGTGGGAAACCCATGAAATCCTTCAGCTGGCTTTCAAGTTCCCCAAGGCTCACCACCCCGCTGTACTCCCTGGCGGGCCCCCTAGCCATTTTCCTTGTCTTAATCATCTTGGGGCCTTACGCCATTTGCCAGGTTGTGTTTCTTATGAGGCGCAACACCACTTCTCTCGTAATGCTCACCCAGTTGGTAGAGGAGGTGGCCCATAATGAAAGCTCTGACAGCCCTTGGGTCAATATGGCCCTTCAAGAAATCAACACCAATCTCTAAGGCTCCACCCTTCCCCCTCTTGGCTGGATAGTCAATGACAGGTAAGATTTCCAGAGGGAGAGAACCTAAGACAGGCACAGCCACCAGAGGGAATGGAGGTGAGGCTGGGAAGGTTAGCCGCATCCAGCTGCCTTATTAAAACAAAAAGGGGGAATTGTTGGGCCTTAAAAACTAACGCCACCTTAAGTGACATTACAAGCGGCGCCAATATGGGCCCACAAGGGCATATTAACATGGCAGCCTAAGAGGGCACTGGGAGGAAGTAGGGTGGGAGTGTCTGCAGGAACCTTGCCTTAGCTCTTATTGGCCAAATATGCGCTTCCACGCTCGTGAACACTGCGTGATTGCAATAGCTAGGCATTGAGACAGGATGCAT
>NW_007727773.1:85280-90276 GCF_000696425.1 Galeopterus variegatus
CTCTGCTAAAGTTGGTGAGGTGGCTGGCAACATAGGCAGGACTGCAGACCACTGGAGGAAGCACTGGGGCATTCTAAAGCTCCTTAGCTAAAGTAGACAGCCCTAGTGGGAGGTCACTGGGACCATGACTGGGATCTCAGACTCCCGGAAGAGGTGCTGGGGTATTTTGGAGCTCCTCAGCTGAAATAGGTGACACTGAACAGCACTGCTGAGGTTGTGGGTAAGATCTTGTGCTCCTTGCAGAAGTAGTGGGCCTCTTTGCAGCTCCAAAGCTGTAGTGGGTCACCCTGGTTGGGCTTGCTGGTGCTTCAGCCAGGATCCTGTGCCCACAAGAGAGGCACTGAGGTGCTCTATAGTGCCTCATTTTGAATGAGCAACCCTGGACAGGATTTGTGGCGCCACAGCAAAGACCTTGGGCTTCAAGAGACATACTGAGAAGCTTAGTAGTTTCTCACCTGAAGTGTGAAACTCTGGGTGGAAGCACTTAGGCTTCTAGTGAAAACTTCTGTCCCCAAGAGAGGTGCTATGTTGGGATGCTCTGCAGCTTCTCATCTGCAGTTGGCCATGCTGGGTGGGTTTCTGGGACCTTAGGCAAGACCATATGCCCCCAAGAGAGGTGCTGGTGTTCTCTCCAATTGAAGTTGGCTACTCTGGGCTAGAGCCATAAGTAGGAATCTATACCCTTAAGGTAAATTCTGAGGCCCTCTGAAAGTCCTCAGGTGTAGTAGGCAACTCCAGGAGGAATCACTGGAGCTGTGGGCAGGACCCTGAACACTTAAGAGAGATGCTGGGATGCTCTGTAGCTCCTCAGCTGGAATGAGCCATTCTGGGCAAGGTTGCTGTAATTGTTCACGGAATCCTTAGATACCAAGTGTGACACTGGGGCACTCTGAAGTGCCTCAGCTGGAGTGGACTACTATGGGAAAGATTGCTGCAGTTGCGGGTGGGACCCTGAACCCATCAAAGGGATGCTCGGGCACTTTTAACTTCTTGGCTGGGGTAGGTGGCACTGGGCAGGTTTGCTGGGGCTATACATGAGACTCTGTGCCCCTGGGAGAGGTGTGTCGGTGTCCCACTGAAGAGAGCAGGGCCACCATCAGTGGGAGAAGGCCCTGATCGTTTAAGTCTCAGGCTCTCGAAAGTGCAAGCATTGGCTCTCTTTGTCTTGAAGGTGGCCTCCACACCTGTGTTAAACCACTTGTTCCCTGGGGAGTAGGGTACTGAGTGGGTTTAGGTGCCAGAGACACTACGTGATGAGGAGGCCTTTAGTGATGTGCAGAAGCCAGGGCTTTTGGGCCCAGGGCAAAAACTCTGGTTTGGGCTCCAATTCCAAAATGGCAGCATACTGTGGCAGGTGGGAAGCTCAGCATCAAGTCCCTCTCTGGAATAACGTGGTCTCATGAGTCTCAATCAGTTCCGTATGCTGGGCTCATGGCAGGAAAGTGCTATGGGCCTATCTTGTAGGTTGGGTTGTAGACATCTGTGGTGGGAGTGTAGACTGTTGGGGATATTTTCCTTACCTTTTCCCTGCAGTAAGGAGAAACCAATCTGATGTCATTTGGGTGTATCATCTGTCTTGCTGTGCTGCCATGCCGAGTTTCTGAGCCACAGGGGGTCTTCTTCACTATTCTGCTGAATTCCAGAGTTTTCTGCTAGATACTCTATTCAATGTGTGATTACATATTTTTTGTTTTGTATTGAGTCAGAAGCATGAGCTGGGCACCTCTAGTCAGCCTCACTACCCATTTAAAGTTGGCCTAAGAAATACCAATAATGTATTGAGTGACAAACAAGAGTGAGAAACATACAGTATAAAAAATAAAATGACATTAAGGTATTACCCGATCTCTTATATAAAAATAAAAGTATTTATCTGTTGCTTCTATAGATTATGTTGGCACAGGAATGACTTGATCTATAATGAAAATAAAGTGAACAGATCAAGTTCTCAATTCATATAAAAAATGAGAATCTCAATTTGTTGCCATCACCTTGAAGTATAAATTTGGACTAAATATGTTTTCCTTAGTATCTTCTATCAAAATCTCAACGTAGTATTGCATAGAATAGCAAATTTACGATGTAAACACATGTCAAGGCAGTGTTCACTACCATAGTCAACAAGGAAGATAAAGAAAGAGAATCTTTGTAAAACAATAAAGCAGCAGGACATCTACACATAAGGGGTTGTGAAATTGGTTCTGTCTCATGTTAACTGAATATAATTTTCAATATAATTTTCAATATATTCACTTCTCACACCTGTTATATCAACCAATAACTATTAAACTCTATGTACCATAGCTAACAATTCATGGAAAAAAACAAAGAGAGAAGAAGGACAAGGGAAGACACACCTGGAATTGCAAAACTTCTGTCGTTTCTTCTATTCTTTCCTATTACAATTCAGTACAAAGAAAGTAAGACATACCCAAATTTACTTTATTGTAAAGTTCAAATCAGTATACATTCAAAACCAAATTTTTTTTTTCATTTATTGTAGTGAAGATAAGACCAGCTAATATAACACAATACTTTTCAATATATATTTGGAAAAATCCATTCATTCAACATTTAACTGAACACTTACTATTTTTTTAAGCACCGTTCAAGCTGCTTGTGATGTATCAATGAATAAAGTAGACAAAGACTGTTATCCTTGTAAAGCCTACATATTAGTGGGGAGTGGGAAGACTACAGTAATATAATAAATTAATTAATTAGCAATAACACATTTTGAGGTTAAAACTGATAAATGATAAAAAATGTAGAGTGAAATAAGAAAAATGAAGCATTTTAGTGAAGGTGGGCAGGTAAAAGGAGATAAATAGAGTAGTTCAGTTAGACTTAATAAAACAATATTTGCACAAAGATTGCAAGAATGCAAGAGTGTTAGAAAAATGAATTTGGAGAGAAGAAAATTGAAGGCAAAGGGTATAGCTAACATTTTGCTGTCCAATATAATAGTCAATAACTATATATAGTAATTGAGCACTTGATAAAAGGAGATAATAGAGTAGTTCAGTTAGACTTAATAAAACAATATTTGCACAAAGATTGCAAGAATGCAAGAATAAAAGGAGATAATAGAGTAGTTCAGTTAGACTTAATAAAACAATATTTGCACAAAGATTGCAAGAATGCAAGAGTGTTAGAAAAATGAATTTGGAGAGAAGAAAATTGAAGGCAAAGGGTATAGCTAACATTTTGCTGTCCAATATAATAGTCAATAACTATATATAGTAATTGAGCACTTGAAATATGGCTGGTGAGCTACATATCTAAATTTTGAACATTACTTACTTGTAATTAATTATAACTTAACCATAGAAATGAATACAGTAAGCATTTTTAGAATAAATTAAGTATGAAATCTACTTTTTCTACTATAAGTTTTATGAAATATCTGTAGATCAGGTATTATCAATGAAAATACAGCATGCAAATTGAGATGTGCTATAAGAGAACAGTCCACACCAGATTTAAAGACTTAGTATAAAAATAATGTAAAACATGTCAGTAGCAATTTTTTTATTGATTACAGGTTGAAATGATAATATTTTGAATGTATTGGCTTAGATAAATATCAAAATTAATTTTACATTTTATTAGTCTATTTCAGTTGCTTATAACAAAGTACCTGGATCTGGGTAATTTCTAAGAAAATAAAATTTAACTTACAGTTTTGGAGGCTGGGAAGCCCAAAGTCCGGGGAACACATTTGGTGAGGGTCTCCTTTAGTGGTGGCTTTATAGCAATGCAGGGGTCTCACTTGGCAGAAAATGGAAGAGCAGAGAGAGAGAGAGAGAGAGAGAGAGAGAGAGAGAGAGACTGTCACCTTCTCTCCTTTTAAAGCGCTTAGAACCACACCAATGATCACCATCATTAGTCCATTCATCAGGCATGGTCTTCACATCTAATCAGCTCTTCAAGGCCCCACCTTCCAATTACCATAATAGGAATTCCCACCCTCAACAGTTACAATGGGGATTAAGCTGTAATGACATTGGGGGACCAGTTAATCCACTGCACACATATTTTCATATTAATCTAATGAAGAGAGTTGGATGCACAGAAGACTTGATTAATTATACTTTAGAGTAGAACAACATGTTTATATGTGGGCAGAGTGCGTTGGCAGCTTCTGTACATAGAGACAGGCTGAAAATATAGGTATGTCTAAGAATCTATATGAGCACCAATGTGAGCACAAATGTCTCAGTTAAGCAAGTTCTTGCTCCAGGTTTCCTCCTCCATAATTTTGCAAGAAGCAATATGGAGTGAGAATGGATAACATATATAAATCACATATTCCTGTAATTTCTCACAGTAATTTAATCTCTCCCTCCCTTCCTTCCTTCCTTCCTTTCTTCTTCCTCAATACTTCTTAATCTCCTGCAGTTACTTTAGAAAAGTTTATGAGAAAAAAAAAAACCTTTAAACATTTAAATTCATAGGTTTTGTATGACTTCGTTCCACATTTTTGTTTAGAAGTTGTTTTATTTCTCTATCAATTTTTTGATATTTAAACATAATGATCCAGACTTTTAAATGTTTATTTTGCCCATTTCCCAAATTTCCCCAAAGAAAAGAAAGGATATAAAATTTACCCAATAGACAAGAGTTCTTCTGTTATTCCAAAAATTATAATACTTCCTCTTGATCCATTCCACATCATTAAAAAAAAAAAAGAACCCTTCTGGCAAAATGACATTGTCCCCATTTCAAATATTATCTCAATAAAAATTTTTATATAGTAATCTGTGAAAAAAATGAGTTCAATTTACTTATCTTTTGATTCTTCCTGTAACTTTCATCCTCCTGTTTAATACTGACTCTTGAAGATGAAAACTACTTTAGAACTTACGTGGGTATTACTTGGACTCATATCTGGAAATTTAGTTTAACCTCACAATACCATATGTCTTCTTCATAAATACCATATGTCTTCTTCATAACTTACCACCCTCGCTGTCTTAACTCCACACTGTCAGGT
>NW_007727773.1:90313-90687 GCF_000696425.1 Galeopterus variegatus
AATACCATATGTCTTCTTCATAACTTACCACCCTCGCTGTCTTAACTCCACACTGTCAGGTCTACAGACTTTCCCTGACAGCAATTGTCACATTGTTTACACTTTCATGTTCTCCCAATACCAGTGAGGCCTTTGTTAATCACCCATGTTGGAATTTAGATTTCTACCCTCATGATGGGGACCCCGTGAATTCATATGCTTGTCATATTTGTTGATTTATAACCTAACCAATTAATGTATTGAACAGCTTTGTATGCCATAATTCACATAGCCCATTACCATGTACACAGAGATTGGGTAGATAATAAGAAATAATATTTATCAAGATTTTTATATGTGCCATGATCTCTTGTAAGAGTTTTGCTTGCATCATC
>NW_007727773.1:91322-101798 GCF_000696425.1 Galeopterus variegatus
CAAGTCCATACAGCATTCATGCGGCAAAGCTAGGAGAGAAATCAGGGCAGTGCAGTAATAGATTATGTAAGATACTCAGCCCTAGATATGTCTTGGATTTCTTTTTTTTTTTTAACTCATGATACTATTTACTTTAGTATTAAAAACACATATAACTGAGTGTTTCTTATGAGAAATGAGTAGCTAAGATATGATAGGAAATATTAACTAAACATGATAAAAATAATTGAAAGTAAAGGACTATAGGTAATATTCTGAGAAAAGAAAATACACAACAAATTGTTGGAAAGAAGTAATAATTTTATATTAACCATTTAATCTATATTAGGAAATTTTTGCACTTTTTATTTGCATATTTACTTGTTAAAAGGATTTGCTAGTTGTATTCAGTTACTAAATTGATGCATTATTTTTTACATTCTCGTCATAAATTTCAAGGACATTTTATTTAACCTTGTTCTTCCCCCTCCCTTATAACCATTTCTTATTTCTTTACACCTATTTTACTTAGGAACTACAAATGCAAATTGCTTTTACAGCTAATGAAAATTAGGTTGGAACTCTTTACCTAGAAATTCAAGGAATAGTGGTTCCTTTGTTACACACAGCTGCTCTGAAATGACAGTTGTTCTAAAATTACTTTTCAAAGACTGTATATTATAGTAGATTAAAAACACAGGTTTTGGGATTAGAGAAATTTATTGTAAAACAAATTTCTACTCCTTTCTAGCCAAGAAAGAAGCTCATTTTCTATTTTTAACCTTTAAATTTTTTGAAATATACTAAATATTAATAATATGTACATATTAACATATCAACACACATCAATAATATATACATGTAAAGTATACATCAAGACTTCTAACATTTATGTAGATGTTTTCTGGAGATCATTTTTTTTTGACGGGGTGGGGGAATACCTAGGAGTAGAAAGGTTAGGTTATATACTAAATGTATGTTTATAAGAATAACCAAACTATTTTTCAAGAAAGCTAAAAAATTTTCCTTTCCCCCACCCAGGAATGTGTCAAAAGTTCAGTTGCTCTACATCCTGGCCAACATTGTGTGTGTGTGTGTGTGTGTGTGTGTGTGGTGGCAGTGGTGGTGTTATATTGTGGATATAAGTAGCATTTTCCAAATAGCTAATGGTGTTGGTCCTCATTTCATGTTCTTATTGATCATTTCTAGTTATTATTTAAAAATCATCTGTTCAAATATTTTGCATATTTAATGGAGTTGTCTTCTTAATATTAAGTTACAGAGTTTTTATACAGTATTAGTGCAAGTATTTATCTGACATATTTGGCAAATATTTTTCCCATTTGTGACTTGGATATTGATTGGCATTGCATTGAATACTTAGATAAGTTTACAGGTAATTAACATGGAATTTGGCCAGGCATTCTAAGTTTCACATATTACACTATCTGGTAGGAGCTTTCCTAAAAGAGTACTGCAATTGCTTGCTGAAGGCAAAGGCAATGTACTAGCTTGGAGGAATTTGAAAGAATAAGGTACCATTCTTCAGAATGAGTATATGCACTGAATCAAAGATACCTATATGCCACCGTGTTTCCAATAGCAAAACTGTATGGGCCAGGGAAACAAGGAGTGGAAGTTGGAGTTGGCCTCAATTATCACCATTCTCACTGATGCACTGGAAAAAAATGTACTTAATTGATACTTTTATATGCTTCAGAACTCTCTTTAAATCAGGCATGATTGTAGAAAATTTTTGAATATCTTAAATGCTTGAGTGACTTTGATGAGCAAAATCTTTCTACCAAAACACAGGGGAGATATAACTTTAGAAAGAAATATATGTTACTTTTATTCAGCTACTGAGATGTTTTGGGTAGTTTGTTACTGCAATATAAATTGTGTTATACTGCCTGATATACCTGCACTTAGGTGCTTACAGGCAAATGAATGAATGAAATTAACTAATTAATACAAATAAATGAATAATGATAATTGAAATAAAGTGGAAAATCTCCTCGGGGACTGGTGTGTATATTGGTAATATGTGCCTATGGCAATTTTATTACATTCTTCATAGAAATGCTAGTCTTTGTTGTTTTTAAATTTTTGTATTATTTTTGTATCTCTCAAGATTATTAGGTTAAGATCTAAAAATCCTGTATTAATGAGGTTTTCTTAAGTATATACACCCTGTCCTTTTACTATATAAATTATTTTATACTTAAGATTGTAATATGATATTATATTTAAACTTGCCATCCAGTCTTAAAATCTAGCTTTGTTTTATTTGGATGAGTTATGTTAAATACATTTTGTCATAAAATAGAAATGAAAAGACATAAAAGATTCAGTATGACTGTTTTTGAAACTCTTCGAGCTTTTTCCTATGCACAATCTGTTAAATTGTAGCTAGCACTGTTCACTAAGCAGCACTTGTTCAGACATAATTATAATACACCGCTTTCTCTTAGCATTTTGTATGTATCATCTGAAATCATTTTAACACAAATAAATGGCTTTATTGTCTTGCTAGGTTATATTTATAGGGAATATAGTTAATTGGGTTTCTACTATAATTTTATTAAATGTATAAGGCTAGAACTATTTGTTGATGTGTAATCAAAGGAATCTTTTATAATCTTGAATATTCAATTTTATTGCTTATATTAGTATCTTCCTTTTTAAAACTAGATGTATCAATTAAAAACTCTTGCATAGCTTAAAGATTGTTCTTTTCAATTAACAATTATGTAAATATTGAAACAAACCCTCTGGATATAATTGAATAATTGAAAACAAAACCATGAATTCCCTATTTTAAAAATTAAAGGATAAAACATAGAAGTCATTAAAAAGCTCAAATTTGAAGTGAGTAAGTTTACTATATTTGCGTATAGTAATTATTAAATGTTATAAGTTTTTATTTTAAATAAAAGTTACCTACCATCACAGGAAGAAAAGGAGAAAAGATTAATCCTATAATCAGAAGAACTAAGGTATTCCTATTTTTGGCCAAGAGAGAAAAAAGAGGCTTTGGATTTTTGTGCAAATACAGGGTGAATTGATAGGGAAAAATAACAGGTTAGATAAGTATCAAATATTACTACAGGAAGATGTGAAGCTTAATGCCTCCACAAACACCAAACAAATCAAAATTATTTCATTTGTGTTTAGTCAGCCTAACCAGTATGTTCATGTGTAGGTACAAAACCTTAATGAGCAACTTCCAATTTCAAACCAGCTATCGTATCCTAATTTACTCAGTGCTCCTCAGTATTCTAAATTTGATTTGTCCATATATAATTCATACCCTAAGAAAAATATTTCCTCATTATACAACATAAAAAATACAAAAAACAAGATAAAACAAAAAGAAAACATTGCACAGCTTTCTCAGAACCAGTCTGCTACTATTTACTGGGTTACTTTAGCAGTCAGAATTCTCTAACATTAGGATGCATTATTTTTATAGCGTGTTACAAAAAGGACATGTTTGATGAGTTCAGAATCCATTGGGCAACACATACAACATACAGAGGACAGGAAAAGGCAAAAAAGTCTTTTAATCTGTAATGCCTATTAAAAAAACAACATGGAAAGAAAATTCTGGTATGAGATGAAAACTGACACAGAGAAGCATGACTGTTAACATGGTAGGCGGCTTTCTCTTTCTTAGCCTGAGTTTCCTCATCTCTAAAATGGAAGGAGTAAAGACAAAGACTACGTTTTATGAATAAGAGATAATGTTCCAAAAGTGTTGGTGAGATACAGAGATACAGTATAACTAAAGAACATCAGCTGGGGGAATAGCAATTGATGAGAAGCAATCATCAATGATGATGCCTAAATAAATAAATAAACTCATGCAACCAAACAGTTGCATAATCAGCAGGATTCCTGAACATTTACTGCTTTAGAAGCCTTCTAACACTCAATTCTCCTTTATAGAAATTCTAGTACGATGTCATAAACAAACATGACAGCAAGACACAAAGGACCAGACAATAAAAATTGACTAGATAATCATAAATCCTAGGGTAAATCAGCGTTTGCTAACACAACTAGTAATGTTTTCTAGTCAAGAATGCTACCATAGTTTAGGTGTCCTGGGAATGAGTCTCTGAGATGGAGTTGGGTTGCAGTATGTTAAGAAATGCCCTTGGGATAAATACCTGGGCGAGAGAAGGGAAGAAAGCAGGAGGCAGAAGAAAAAGTCAAGCTGTCATGTGATGCAACAACTATCTCTGCTAATTGCATGGAATTTGATCAGCCTTTAGAATCATCCTAAAGTTGGGCCAGATAGCCCAAACTTTATATCACAACACCTACCGATTATTAAGTATGGGCCACTGCAAAAGGGAGGCAGGAAAACTTTAACAGAGAATCCTTCTCACTGTGACAATGCTCCTGCTCATTCATCCACAAGAACAATTCTGCAAGAGTTCCAATGCAAAATCATTAGGCATTTATCTTACAGTACTGATTCGTCTCCTCTTGATTTCTTTTTGTTTCTTAATCTAAAAAATATGTAAAGGCATCCATTTTTCTTCATTTAATAGTGTAAAAAAGACTGCATTGATATGGTTAAATTCCCAGGACCCTGAGCTAGTTAAAGCACAGCCTACTAACACCAAGATCAAGAGTTCGGTTCCCCATAGCGGCCAGCCACAAAAAAAATAAAATAAAAAATCCAAGGACCCTCAGTTCTTCAGGGATGGACTAAATGGCTGGTATCATTGTTTACGAAACTGTCTTAAAAAAAATAATAAAATAAAATAAAACTTTCTTAAACTTGACAGAGCTTATGTTGAGAAATAAAGTTTATATTTTTTTCTATTTATCTTTTAATTCCATTTTTGCATGAACATTTTGAAGTCCCCTTATATATTTCAAATTTGCGGAGAGTAAATTTTGTATATGTAAATCAAAACATCGCATTGTACCCCATGAATATATACAATTATAATCTGTCAATTAAAAATAATAATAATAAAAAACATACCAGATCACAACACTGTACAACGACTACAGATATTTGACAGAGCAGATATGAAATAACTACGAAGGTTATAAATGCTATCTCAGGAAATGTGGACACTAACCTTTAGGTTTCTGGTGCTGCTGAGGTTAATGGCAAGCTACAGATTGACACCAATAAAGCAACAATTCTGTTACTCCTTTATATAAAAGAGATCTCTATTTCCATTTATATATATACACATATATAAGGTATGACCTGTATATACACATATACACACACATATATACGAGACAAAAATGTTAAGATATGTGTCTATGTGTAGCATATATGTGTGTGTGTATGTGTTGTCTGTGTCTGTCTGTGTATGTGATGAAGGTGGGGAAAGAGAAGGAAACATGAAATCCTGGAAAGCATAATATAAAGAAATATCACCAATGCTATTTTGGTACAATAAAAGGGATCATGGGCTACTTATTTAAAATTGAAATATTGGAGATAAAGAAATGCATTATTTATAATTACTGAAACTCTTCATATTATAGCGATTATTTCAAGTAATCTATTGAAAATAGTTTCTTACCAGCCATTGATATTTATAAGGAATCACAATTTGTACCTGTTAGAGTTAGCTCTTTTGTGTGGGAGAAGAACAAATAAAAGTCAAATTATTCACAAATAGAAGTTCTCATTGGAATTTTTTAAAAAAGAGAGAATCTATAAAAACTTTTCCTACGTTCATAAAGTATTGACTAAAGAGAAAACTATTACTAGGCGACACCTTCGCACACCCCCTTCTGCCTTATTGGTTTTATGAGCAAATTCACCAAATGAGTGTCTGTGCCAAATATTTTTTACCAAAATGTTACCAAAACATAATGAAAATCACTATCTAGCCAAACAAAAAACTCAGGAAAACATATTAGTATTTTCTGTCATATTATCTAAAAAATCGAAAAATTAACTTGCAAATGTATTGTTCTGAACATACACTATTTGGTTAATTATCTATTTCAGGCAGTTTTCTAGTTAATGGATTTCAATGAGTAATTTAACCTTCTACATTTCCAAATACTTTCTCCTTTTGTTACTGCATAAAACATGAGAAAAACACTTTTTTCAGTGCTCTTTCTTTAAATAAAGAAAAACCATATAGCCTGTGCCAAATGTTTAAATGCATCCTATATTATTTGGCCAACATATTTGATGTTATTAGAAGTTAACAAAAAGAAATTATCTAACAAAAAAATTGAAATTAATGTATAATAAAATTTTGGTATTGAGAGTAGACTTTTGAAGTCTTATGATTATTAGATAAAACTTAGAGAATGCCTGAGAAATTGAAAAAAAAATAATATAATATTGAAAATTAAAACAAAATGCCAGTAATCATTTCTCCCCACTGTTTATTGGATAAATATTAATATTCAAATTAGTGATACCATTATGTCAAGTCTTTGGAAAATGGTAAAAAAAAAAATTATTCTGAAGATTTGCTAGTTTTTTTAGTTAACATTTATTCAGTAAAGTTGACAAATCTCAAGCATACAGCTGATGTATGTTTACACATAAAGACACTCATCCTCACCGAGGTCAATCAGCAACTCACAATATGTTTTCATTCACCTCTGTCTACACTTCCCCCCCCCAAAGCAGTATTTTTACTTCAATTGCTGTACATCAGATCTGTTTTCTTCTTTTCAAATTGGAATAATTCGGTCAATTATTTTTAAGTCAACATTTATTCTATAATATTCATCCAAGCCATTCATGTTTTTAGACTGTAGCAGTAGTTGGATCTCTTTTTCATTTCTGTGTAGTATTTGTCCTGTGGAAAGTACCACAATTTATTCATTTTGCAAGTGATAGATAGTTGGATAATTTCCAGTTGGGTTATTTGGTAGATTAATTGCTGTAATGACCCTAGTTTTTCACACCTTTCTGTATTCATGTCCTTTCATTGTTCTATCCAACTCTGATTTGTTTTGTTATGAAACCTGCTCTGGCCAATGGGAAAGTAGAAAGCTTGATTCTAAGAGAAGACTGAATAAGCACTTCCACATTTGTTTTCTTGGATCTCCGCCACATCACAAGAACATGCCTAGCTTTGTTTGTTGGGGAAATGTGAAAGATACAAGGAGTCTTCAAAGATTTCATGGAAAGATTTGTGCTATCCTTTAATTCCATTTTTACACTTTGTTAGATTCCATTGGTCTAATTTTCTGTCATTACAGAAATAACATTTTTTATTTGTAGCTTTACAATCAAATGTAGCTTTACAATAGATCCTAATTTCTGATAGGATTATAGTAAATATTGATATATTTTTGTTACTGTGAGGGATCCAACTTTGTTTTTGAATATTTTTGGACTTTCCATGTCAAATTTGCATATTGACACTATTATGTGACCTTATAAAATCCATTTATTAAGTCTAGTAATTTATATGTAGATTTTTAAAATTTTCTATATTAAAAATTATGTTATTTAGGAGTAATGAAAATTGTATTTGTTCTATTCCAATATTAATATATTTTATTTCCTTTTCTTGATTTGCTGAAGATTGTTCAGTACTATGCTGAATATAAGTAAAGCTACATATCATTGCCATATTTCTAATTTTAGGATGAATAATTACCATATTTTACCATGTTAATGATATCCATTGCAGATTAAAGAGTACACTTTGTATTTCTAAATAACAGTGATTTTATATAACATCTAATTTTTATTTTTGTAAAATGCATTTACTTCATCTATAGGAATCATCATAAGACATTTAATTTAGTCCATTTTTTGGTAAATGGTGCTAATTACACTTATTGATTTAAAAATGTTAAATCTAACTTGCATTCCTAGAATTAATTTTATGTGTGTTAATGTATTATCCCTTTTGTATATTTCTGCTGTTATTTTACTAATATTTTATTAAGTTTTTCGGTTTTGTTTGTTTGTTTGTTGTTGTTGTTGGTTTTTTGCATTTATACTCATGAAAGATGCTCATGAAAGATGCTGGTCTTTGGTTTTTACTTCCTGAAATAGACTTGGAAAATGTTTTCATCAGGTAATCCTAGTGTCATAAAATATATGAGGAAGAAATCTGATTTCCCATTTTGTAAAAATTTTATAATTTAATTATGGTAATATTGATGCTATTTCTTTCTTAAATATCTAGAAAAACTTTAGCCATGAAAACATCATGAAATGGAATTTTACTTGTGGGAAGATTTTTAAATCATGGATTGAATTTCTTAGTGAGCATAAAACAACTTATATTTTTTATTTCTTTTCATGTCAGTTTTTGTACTAGTTCTTTCAAATAATTCATATATTTTATCCAAATTTGAAAACATATAGTTATATATTTGTTAATAATGTATATTCATTGTCTTGCTGTCTATAGTGTTTGCAATTGTGTCATCTCTTTCATTCCTGGAATTGCTTACTGTATATTTACTCTTATTTTCTTGCTCATTCTTGATAGATGGTCCTCACTATTGAAAATCAGTTTTACACAGCCAATGTTTGTCATTGGTGATTTTCTTTATAACGGCCACTTTAGCCATGTTTTTTGTTTGTTTGTTTGTTTTGCTGGGAGGTGGGAGGTCTATTCTTTAATTATAAACCTATTTTTATCTTTATATCTGAAGGCAAAATACGGGTGAATCTTGCTTTCTTTTAAATGTTTTGTCCAATCTGACAATCTCTGAGGTTTTTTTTTTTTTTTTTTTTTTTTTTTATTTCCTTAAATTTAGAATATCCTTGGTTGTTATTTTTTTTTGAAATTGATATGGTTAGAAGTCTCTTCTCTCCTCATTCCTTCAAGGACTTGGTTTTTATTAAGTGTTAATAGGTCACTCAATCTTGCCTCACTATTCACTGATACACTGTTTATTTGCTTGTTTTAATGCTCTTTCATCTTTCTGCTGCATTTTTAGTAGTTACTGTTATTACGACTACAGGTTCACTAATCTTTTCTTCTGCATTGCCTAATCTGTCTCTAACACTATTCAGTAAGTTGTTTTTTTTTTTCTCCACATAGTGTAGTTTTCATTTCTAGAAGTTAAATTGGTCTTTTTAAACATATCTCAAGTCCCTACTTAATTTTTTTAAAAATTCACTGTGATTTGTTACTATGTGCATTAATTCTAGCATCTATGTCAAGTCTGATTGATCTCCTCAGCATGGGTTGGATTTTCCTGTTTCTTTTTTTGTTCGATCAGTTTTTACTGGATTCCAGACATTGTGAATTTTATCTTTATGATAAATATATATTTTTGCATTTCTATAAATATTATCGAGCCTTATTTTGGGATGTAGTAAAAAGACTTGTAAAACAGTCTGATTATTTTAGGTCTTACTTTTATGATTTGTTATGCAAGGACCATGGCAACGTTCTGTCTGGGGCTAATTATTCTTCACTATTGAAGCAAAACATTCACGAATATTCCATCAAATATTCTTTGAATCTTGAAGTTTTCCAGTCTGTCTATTGGGAACAGACACTATTCCTGTCAGGATGCCATGGACTGTCCCTATATTCTTTTTGGGTTTCCTTTCATGGCCCTTCAGTACGTGGTGGTAATTCTCCCGCATAATATTTGAGGGGGACTCATTACAGGTGAGTGCAATTTCCTCTCAATGTTGCTCTCTCTTAGTTTGCAAAGTCTATTGACCTTCATCTCCCACATTCTCAGCTCTATATCCTCAACTCAGGGAATGTTCTGTGTTCTGCCTGGCCTCCCCATCCTACTCTCAGGCCTGGACACTCTTTTTCAGGCAACATGCTGAGTTAAAATATGGTTCACATTGATTTATTTTTTCATTTCTGAGGATTCACTATCTATTATTGCATGAGTTAGTATCTTTAAAACCAGTGTTTCAAATATTTTGTCTGTTTTTTATTTTGTCTGGTAAATAAACCTAATCCCTGTTACTCCATCTTGTCTAGAAGCAAAACTACCATCCATAGTATTATCATTGTGGGTCTTATTAAATTTTAATTGGGAATGTGGACCTTATGTACATGTATGTAGCAGGAAATATAATTTTTATAAATTTATGAAATAGTAATTATCTAGCTTTGTTACTGTAGTTATTATTTAATTTTTATGAGAAATACTTTAGAAATTTAGTTTTAAGAGGAACATATAGCAAGAGGTAAGAGAAAATGTTTATGAATATTCATAGCTATGATCTATAAAATTACAGATTCAACACCAAAGATACACAGGACCTTTGACAAGAGACCTGACCATGCATCCACAAACACACACACACAATGTTCTTATTTGCTTAGTAGGAGTGACATCCATTTCCAAAGTGATTAGTGTGAACACTGAGCACTATTACCTTAAATGCTTTTGCATGGTTCTTTGCCAGGCCTGGGATAATCTCCTCACATGAATACACTAAGCACTGTGTAGCAGAACACTACAGGGAGACTCTCTGCAGAGGTCTGCAGTTTTCTTTTTGGGCACTTCTTTCTTCTGTAATATACTGTACTGTAAAATCTA
>NW_007727773.1:103278-109825 GCF_000696425.1 Galeopterus variegatus
CTTACTTTATCTGATGTAATTATAGCTGTACAAGTTTTCTTTTTCTTTTTTTTTTTACTGTGCAATTTGTATTCCTCTTATTTTTAATTCTAATCTTTATGCACATGCATATTTAAGGTATGTATTTCCAAGAAGATATACTCCTACTTTTTAATACATTCTGATAAAAGTCTTTTAACAACTCATATTTAATGCAATTATTGACATATAGAGATTCAATTCTGCCATTTTGTTACCTGATTCCTATTTGCCTAACCTTATTTTTCCTTCCTTTTCTCATTTTTTGTGGGTTTTTTTGGACTAATAAAGCACTTTTGACTTATTTTATTATTCTCTCATTGTTATTTTCATATTTCTTCTATTTTCTATTTATTTCTTTCATGAGTCTTTGATATATGAGTCTATTGTGAATACTTAGTTTTATCACCTCCAGAAAATGTATGTACCTCTGAAACCTTCAACTCCATTCATGAATAGTCATGCTCCATTTTTTATTTCAACAGACAATGCACAATTTTTCTACTTTATCTGCTTGCTCAGTGATGAAAAACTGGGAGAAAAGTTACCACTCTGGTGGAGGAGCCATATTATTGATGAAAAGATCTGTCAAGGCCTTGTTAAAAAGGTGCAACCTAGTCTGGATTTAATGGTTATTTTTCTGAAAAAAGGATTAGTAATTAATGAAGAAAATGGGTAACGATCTCACAGATATGAACTAAACAAATATTTTTGAAGGTAAAAGTAACTAGTCGCTGGAGAAGAGAAAATGTTACTGAAAATTTAGTGTATGAATGAATTGTTAGTGGCTTCAAATACTACATAATGAAATTTGCAATTTATAGTGTTTGTAATAGGGATTCATCAAAGAATTTTGAAGAAAAAATGGCATACTACTTTATCTTTTAATATACAACAGTCTAGGAATTTATTACTGTAGTTCGAAATTAAAGTAATGAGCAATTCAGCTAGAGAAGTGACATGAAAAACAAGTCCTATTATCAGAGAGAATGATGAACATTTGGCTATTGAAAGGAGAAGAGGTAGCACAAAGAAATAGTTTATTGTGACTCAGAAGGTTTCCATACAAGTGGTTGGTAATTAGATATAAATCATAGAAGATAAAAATCAACATGCAGGGAGAAAAAATTAAATTTTTAATTTGGACCTGTAGAATTTTAAGTGTCATTTATTGATGTAAGTGGCGATTTGAAGCAAGTTGTTGGAAAAGCAAGGCTAAAGAGGTTATAAAAGGAAACAATGGTAAACAACTCACCACTGAAGCTACATGGAATGGCTGTATGGAGTTACTGTGGGTTAAAAAAAAAAAAAAACAAAAAACAGAATTTTTAGAACAGAGGAAGAAGAATCAGAAAAGGTAAATCAAAACTCTCAGAAGAAAGGCTGCAATGATAGTAGCTTCAAAAAGAATGCATGTTTGCTAATGTCTTTAACATAGTCGGCCTTATAATGCTGATGCTGTCTTATAAATTATTTTGGCATATGTGGTTAGACATAATTTGAAAAAGTCTGTGAAAGTATTTATAAAACCAGATCATATGGACTGTAAGAAAATATTTGCAAGTCACATATCCGATAAGAGGTTAATATCCACAATGTATAAGGAGCTCAAACTCAACAGCAAGAGAACAAAAAAAAATAATTAAAAAGTAGGGAAGGAAACTGAATAAACATTCCTCAAAAGAAGACATGAGAATGGTATATTAGTCCGTTTTTGTTGCTATAACAGAATACCTGGACCTAGGTGATTTATAAAGAAAAATGACATTTATTGCTTACAGTTTCTGAGGCTGGGAAGTCCAAAGTCCATCTGGTGGTGGTGACAGTGACCCGGGGCCTCACATTGCAAGATGGTGGAAGAAGAGAGAGAGAAAGACAGATTCTCCTCTTAAAGCCCTCAGAACCATGCCCCTGACCTCCATTTTCAATCCATTTACTAGTGCACGGTCCTACAATCCAATTACCTCTTCGAGGCTCCACCCTTCAATTACCATGACAGGTTTCCCACCCTCCCAACAGTCACAGTGGGGGCTAAGTTTTTAATACATAAAACTTGGGGGACACAATTCAAGTTTCACAGAGTTTGGGGGGACATAATTCAATCCACTACAAATGGCCAACAGATATACTAAAAAATTGCTCAATTCACTAATCATTAGGAAATTCAAAATAAAACCACAGTAAGATATCATCTCACACCTGTCAGAATGACTTTCTTATCAAAAAGGAAGAAGATAAGTGTTGACAAGAATGTGGAGAAAAGGGAACTCTTGTGTATTGTTGGTGGGAATGTAAATTAGTACAGTTATTATAAAAAACAGTATGGAGGTTCCTCAAAAAACTAATGATAGAATTATCATATGATTCANACAGTAAGATATCATCTCACACCTGTCAGAATGACTTTCTTATCAAAAAGGAAGAAGATAACAAGTGTTGACAAGAATGTGGAGAAAAGGGAACTCTTGTGTATTGTTGGTGGGAATGTAAATTAGTACAGTCATTATAAAAAACAGTATGGAGGTTCCTCAAAAAACTAATGATAGAATTATCATATGATTCAACAATTCTATTTCTGGGTATTTACCCAAAAGATTTAAAATCAGTTTGTCAAAGAGATGTCTGCATCACTATGTTCATTACAACACTATTCACAATAGCCAAGTTATGAAATCAATCTATGTTTCCATTAACATGAATGCTTAAAGAAAATGTGTATATATACACAATGGAATACTTTCCAGCTTTAAGAAAGAAGGAAATTCAATCATTTGCAGCAACATGGATGGAATTGAAGAATATTAGGCTAAGTGAAATAAGTCAGGCAGAAAAAGACAAATACTGCATGTTCTTACTTATATATTGAGTACAAAACAATCCAACTCGTTGAAGCAGAGAGTAGAATGGTGGTTACAGAGGTTGGGATGTGGGTGAAATAGGGAGATGATTGTCAAAGGGTACAAAATCTCAGTATGAGTTCTATGGTACAGCATGGTCAATATAATTAATGATAGAGTATTGTACATTATAGAATTGCTGAGGGTAAATTTTAAATGTTCTCACCACCGAAAATGTTATACCTAAAATGTTATTTAAGTGATGAATATGTTAACGAGCTTGATTTAATTATTCTACATTGTATCATAAATTATAACATCACTTTAAACCCCTTAAATTTATACAATTATAAATTGTCATTTCACAGTTAAAAATACACATAATAAATACATCATTCTAACAAAAATATTAAGAAGACATTTTTAAAATAAATCCAGTAGTTTGATTAGATGAAGAAATAATGCTTTCATAGCATAGTTTTCCACTCTTTTGTTCAGATAATCATTACCTATTAAGAGAACTATTATATAAAACTACACCACAGAAGGTTTGGCTACTGCATAAATAATTTTTACCTGCCTATTTTACTCTTTACGTATGTACATATATCTGCTTTATGAAAGGGAAATTATAATGTCATTGGAAACATGTTTTCTAACAATCATCAACATTCATTATATGTCATCTTCTTCATATTGTCAAATTTTCAGTTACTTTTATATCACTTAAAACATTTTCATGTTTTTCCTTTAATGTAGAAGTTTTTGATGGTGGTGTACAAATATCAGGCCATGATTTCTCCAAGATTTAGTAATTGAACTTGAAATTTTGTTATTTGTGAATGCTATGTTGTAGGCTGCATACCTTATGTTGCTAACTTTTAACACTTCTATAAGACATAAAGTAGCCCTCCCCCAACCCCCATTCTTGGTTTCACTTTCTGCAGTTTCAGTTACCTGTGGTCTACCGAAGTCCAAAAATACTAAGTGGAAAATTCCAAAAATAAACAACTCATAAGTTTTAAATTATGTGCAGCTCTGAGTAGTGTAATGCTATCTCTTGCCTGACCACTCCAGGAGTCATTCCTTTTTCAGCCTACCACACTGCACCAGTGCATGCTCCCCACTCCTTTGTGCCTTAGTAGCCTTCTCAGTTATCAGATTGACTGTCAAGGTATCTTTGGTGATGCAAGATTTAATTATTACATATTGTATACATACATTATTGCATCACTTTAATCCCTTTAAATGTATACAATTATAAATTGTATAAATACCCTTAATTCACTTAATAATGGCCCCAAATTGCAAGAATAGTGTGTTGGCTATTTGGATATGCCAAAGAGAAACTGTAAAGTGCTTCTTTTAAGTGAAAATTGCAAGTTCTTTATTGAATAAGGAAATAAAAAAAGAATTGTATGTTGAAGTTGCCAAAATCTATGGTAAGAACAAATTTTCTATCTGTGAAATTGCAAAGAAGGAAAAATAATTCATACTAGGTTTGCTCTCGCACATCAAACGAAGTTATACCCACAGTGTGTAATAAGTGCTTAGTTAAGATAGAAAAGGCATTAAATTTGTTGGGTGGAATACATGAACAGAAGTGAGTTCTGATTAATAGCAATTGGGTTCAGTGCTGATTTCAGGCCCCTGGGAGTCTTGGAACACATACCTCGAGGATAAGGAGGAATACTATATTCTTATCTGTCATTTTCTTTCCAAGCTAAAACTTAAAGAATTTTGCATTTATCACTCAGTTCCACATTTCATAAACCTGATTAAAGATGATATACCACTGGCCAAAACACTGTATCCTTTAAATTTTCAATAATCTGGGTTTGGAAGAAGCATTCTGTTTCTTTCGAATATATAGAAAATAAAAATTCCTGTTTAAAATATGTCCCTAAACTTAAATTTTTAAAAGTGTGCACATGCTGACTTTTGTGTGTCATATTAATCAGGTAACAAATTATTTGTAATTTTTAAAGTTTTAAAATATGGAATTTTCCTATAACAAAAACCTGGAAAATTGAAAAATCCCATCTGCCTTGTTGCAGGCACGTACTATTACTCTTTGGCTTTTTTATGTGTCTTGGAATGCATGCAATTTTTTCTGAGTTACCTTTTTTTTATGATAGGTAATGTGGAAATTAATTCTTTATTGTATGGTTATTTCTCGATCTTAATTCTATCTATTAGAAAATGGCCTTGGCTCTTTTAAAAAACGTTGAGCAGTGTTGCTGGAGAAAAAAATTATTCTTACATGTATTCAATAAGTTGGTGGTCTTCCTTACAATATTTACAATATCTAACACATTCAGCAATTTTTATAAAATAGTTACCTTTTCACATGCATATTATATTGCTATACATAATTAAATTAAATTATGTAATTAAGTAAAATGTTACACCTACATTAAATTGGTTTAGGTACAAATTCAATCAACTCTTGGTAAGCAAACAGGTGCAGGTATAATAAATAGTCTACTAACATATGTATTAGTCATTATGTTTTACAAATAGAATTGAGACTGTTAATTAATCTGTAATATCAGTTTGGTAGAGTCACTTAAAGAACTGTACCTTATTTCTGATTTTATCAATGGTGATAAAAATTGGTAGCTTCAATCTTCATCAGAGAAACAATAAGAGAATACCATAGAGGTAACATATGGTGTGTTAGGAAAAGAATAGGGTAGATAAATGAATATTGGTGTCGTAGATATCCCTAGTGGCAGTGCCCAAGTTAATGGCCCTAAGCATTTGGAGGTGGAGGGTACCCGTTTTCTGTGGAGTAATAAATATAGGTTGCTGTGAACAGAGAAAATGAAAGGTAGATGGTAATGAGCGGGCATCTGCTTCCTTAACAACTTGGCTTAGAAAGTGCTTAGTGCATTCACACCAGGGAAATAAACCATTGCTCGAATGATAAACATCTGCATGTGTATTTGGAGGAGGCAGGTGGGTCATTGTTCAGCAATTCCGTTTGCCACACCAATGAATATGGGAGGAGTGCATTAGTGAAAGCTTTTAATTTTCACATTGTTGATGATACCCTGCCAATCATTTTCTGATAAACATCTGCATGTGTATTTGGAGGAGGCAGGTGGGTCATTGTTCAGCAATTCCGTTTGCTACACCAATGAATATGGGAGGAGTGCATTAGTGAAAGCTTTTAATTTTCGCATTGTTGATGATACCCTGCCAATCATTTTCTAGACGCAACAAAAACCAAGCTCATTATTTCTTGTATGTCAAATATAAAGAAAAAAGAATTTTTAAAATATTCTTTTTCATCCCTGCTTTTGCTTTGTTTGGAGAGGCTGATGGCTGGTGAGATAACGTACACTCTTAAAACAGCACCTTAGAGTTCACCTTGAGATAAATGCTTTCTATAAATTTTCTGGCTTTAAATGAATGCAACTGCCTTCCTGTCGCTTTCATTCTCAGTGAATTGACTGTTTGTTTGTTTATTTCACTTTCTCAGCAGAGGTATAATGTAACCTTTGAAATAATGGAAACTTCCCTACTGTCAGAGAATAGAAATAGTCACCTACTCTTCGGGGAAAACAACTTCTTTCTTTTAAAAATGTGTTTTTGAACTCTTTTTAATGCAATTTTATTAATATAACTGTGTGATATTCCTGAATAAAAACATCTCATCCTTTGTTTCAGAAGAGAGGCTGGTTTCA
>NW_007727773.1:109835-111465 GCF_000696425.1 Galeopterus variegatus
CTGTGTGATATTCCTGAATAAAAACATCTCATCCTTTGTTTCAGAAGAGAGGCTGGTTTCAGAACACAGAAGAGGTTGAAATGAAAATTGTTACCTTCTTTGCTTCTAGCCACCTTTCAAAATAGGCATATGTACAAATTATCATATAAAGAGAAAAGTTCAAATGCTGAAGTTATTTACCCTTGTATATCTAATGAACTAACCATTGATCTAATTCATGTTGTGAATATATACTTTAAAACAAATATAAATAAATATTTAAAATGTATATTTTATGCAAGTAATTTATCGCAAAAAAGAGCTTAAGGATATACTAACTTTGAACAATGATGTTCTTAGATAAGAGGGATTACTTTACAAGAAAGCAGTTGAGTTTATCTGAATTATATCTCAACTGCAGTCAATTGGATAGTAAACATCATTAAAGGACATATTTGTTTCAGGCCTTTCATTTGCACATTGACCTTAGCTAAGACACAATTGGAGTGAAATGAAACCAAGGGAATGTTGATGGTTCTTGAATCTGCAGACATTAATACATTGCAGGTTCAAGTCCCCCAAGGGCTTCCAAGAATTCTCACGTGGTGCGTGTCTGCAAGGGAACTGATTAAGAATCCTATACTTAGATCCTGGGTATTTTGTGTTAATGGTGGCAACCACATAACTGAAGTCAGTACACTTTGTTTCTGAAGTGACTAATTGTTTAAAAAAAAACAATTCTTAAAGGAAGTATTTTAGGTTTTTTGAGCTACACACTCTGTGTTACATAGCCTTTTTTATACAACACTTTAAAAATGTACAAACCACAGTTAGGTACTGGGACAAAAAATACAAGCCATGGGACAAATTGTGCCCAACTTCAGAGTAGTTTGCCCCCCACTGATTTGTGTGAACACTGATAAGAAGAATACAGGGGTATTCTAAAACAGCAAAAATGATTTAAGAAACATAACAAGACTGGATTTGTTAAAGTAATTCAAATCCCAGGGCTGATAATTGCCAGAAAAAAGGAAAGAGAATGCTTCCTCATTGAAAAATGTTGACAAGATAAAGAGTTTGAGAAGAACACCTAGAAAGTTGTGTGAGGAGACATGTGGGTGTCACATGAAAGATCATTTTAAAGCCTTTATCATTGAGTTGGTGTTGTAAAGGGAACTAAACCTCTTTTTTTGCAAGGGGGGAGACAAAAACAAACAAACAAACAAGCAAAACATTATGTTGGTACCATCAATTCAGGTACTGAAAGCTGGGTCAGATAGAGATTTATCATATCTAAAACTTCTGACTGATACTAACAAGCTTATCACAAACTAAGGGGTGGGGCAATTTTAGTGGAAGAAAGAGTTACAGATAGTTAAACATTTTAAGGACTTCTCAATCAAAAAGGGAATAGAGATGAACATTGAAAGATAATACTGCTTAAAAATGTGACTTCAAGCATAATGCCTGTTAATGATTGGAGATTTCAAATAGCCTGTGTCTATATTGATTGATTTGAGCATGAATAGGCCATGGCAGCAAGAGGTGAGTGGATGAAAATTCAGGCAAAAAGGTAGCATGGGTAGAAACAGAAGATGGACTTCACAGAAAGTGGTGAGGGGTCTATACCATCTCTGGGAGGGCAAGAGGA